>NC_041063.1:8486997-8701608 GCF_900634775.1 Gouania willdenowi | reverse complement strand
TGCACTAACTTTGAAGAGAACCTGAAGCTTTCAAACAGAAAGTGTTTCCTGCAGTAAAATCTTTTTTTTTTTTATTTCAATCTAATAAAACATCCTCTCTGAGTTTTTACTGCTTTGAGGCTTCAGAAGCAGAGCTGTTTTATTTCTCATCTTCTAATCTACTTTATCCTGGTAGTTTGGTTCATTTAAAGCTGTACACTTTGGGTTTTAACTCATCCAACAACAGGACAATCACAAATGTTCATCACATATTTAATTTAGCTCATGTGACAAATACTGTATTTTCTCAAGTATAGTTTGATATTTTTCATTTAAAACTGAGGAAACAACTTATTCTGATCTTTTGGCCAAAACAAATTGAAAAAACGGATATTTTCTGCTTGATCAACATATTTGTTGTTGTTGATTTTCCCCAACATTGATTTTCTCACATGTTGTGTTTCTCCTGCATTTATTCACCTTAATTTGCTTAAACATAAGAATGTGTTGATTCTCGTCTTCTACTAACACTAACATTATATTTTGTTCCCTTAGTCACTTTCCACCAATTTACTTTTTTATACTTTAAAAAAAAATACTAATGAGTCAGATTTTTTTAAATAATGAAGTATTTTTTTACGATGAATAAAACAAATTCTCCTCCACAGAGGTTAGAAATATAAAATAACCACAACAACAATAATAATAGTTAATAGTTTCCTCCCAGCACTAACATTATCTTCCATGAGTTATTTATCCTGTTATAAAGGAGGCTCGTCTTCACACACACACAGAAATAAAACAGGATGCAGTCTGAGAAGAGCATTTAATTATTAAAATAGAAAAGAAAAGTTGTCTTGTTAGTGGCTTTCAGATGGGTTGAAGCTCAGAAATCAGCTGTGAGGAAATCTAACCATCAGTTATTTCTACTGGTCCTGGGAGTTTACATTTCTATTTATTAGAGCCTATTAAAACATTTCTGTATGGACACAACACAAACCAAACATTAGGTCTGCTGATAGAACAACAAACCTGAAAACATAGATACCCTAAAGCTAGCTATGCTAACCTGGACCTAAGGTCAGGAGAGCCGGACAGGCCATTGGTCAAAAAACAACCAACAAACATGACTCAGACTTCATAACATCACAGACTTTAAATCCGTTAATCTGGACAGGCTAAATCTACAGTTTTTTAATGAAATCCAGCCTCACTGATAACAAGATTGATTTTGATGTAGCTGATTTTAAAGACATTAATGGACAGGTGATAAAGGAAAGTGCATCTCAAATCTCCCCTTCATTAGTAAAATTCTTGAAAAAACTGTTCACTCTCACATACACTATCCCACAATAACCTCCACGAACAGTTCCAGTCCGATTTCCGACCCCTCCATAGCACTGAAACAGCACAACTAACAACCTCCTCATGGCAGCTGATTCTGGACTCCTCACCATCGTCATCCTCCTCGCCCCGAGTGCGGCATTCGACACCATCTCTCACACCACCCTTCTGAACAGATTAGCTTCCATCGACATTACCCACACCCCCCCTTAACTGGTTTAAATCCTATCTCTCCGGCCGCACTTCATCCAGCTCAAATCCTTTAAATCAATCCCCTCCCCCGTCACTACAGGTGTGCCCCAGGGCTCACTCCTGAGACCCCTTCTCTTCATTATATATCTCCTCCCCCTTGGCAATGTCTTCTGTAAATTTGGTATTAATTTTCACTGTTAGATGGATGACACCCAGCATTACCTCACCAGTCCACAGACTTGTCAGTTCTCGGCTTGATTACTGCAATTCCCTTCTTTTAGGTCTCCCAAGCAAAACCCTCCATAATTTCCAGTTAGTCCAGAACTCAGCTGCCCACTTCATCACCAAAACCACCTCTACCTCCCACATCACTCCTGTTTTCTACCAGCTCTACTGGCTCGTCATTCAATTCCGCATCCACTTCAAGATCCTTCTGTTAACTTTTAAGGCCATTCACCACACTGCCCCCCCTTACCTGACTGATCTCATCCACGTCCACACTTCATCTCGCTTGCTCAGATCCTCTTCCTCCATTCATCTGTCCACTCCCCCAGCCCGCCTTACCACCATGGGGAGCAGAGCTTTCAACCGCTCTGCCCCCCGACTCTAGAACTCACTACCTCTGGATCTCAGAGGTAGTGGGACTCATTCTCAAAATTCAAAGCCAGACTCAAAACCTACTTAATTAAAACAGCATTTCCCACCTGATCCCCCTGCTCTGTATCTGTGTTGTAGCTTCACTTTTCCTTTTTTTATTTTGGTTTTATATTACGCTGTTTTGGTTTAATTATGTACTGTTACGTGACCTTGGGTGACCTGAAAGGCGCTGATGCAATAAACAAATTGCATCAGCATGTATTTTTATTATTATTATTAGACTCATTAAAGGGTAACTGTCTGACCTGCCACTAGGGTCGGAATTCAAAGAATGCCTTGATCATGGGCGGGGCTCCTGAATCAGTCAAGCCACTCCCACTCTATACTATAAAATCTCCAAAGAACAATCTATACTCACTATAGCTCTCTCTTCATTATTCTCTAACCTACTCACCACAGATTGTACAGTCCACAGGTGATAGTTTTAATAGGAGGGGTTGGGGCTAACCGTGACACACGATGGTCCAATGTCGTCGCATAATCTCATTCTAAGCTAATAGCAAAATGAATCTATAATATCCTGGTTTCAACCCATAGAGGGAAGTCACTCTGACATTTTACAACTAAATACTGCTAATGTAAATAGTTTGAGTAAAATGTAGAGAGTTGGACCAGGATGAATAAACAGTACTACTTCATACACAATACATTAGATTTTAGCAGGAAACAGTTACTATTTTAGTAAATAATTCCCAGTGATGTTGCTAGGTACGCGTCCTGCGTCCCTGATGCATATAAATCTGAAAGAACGCAGTAAATCCACTATCCATACGTCTCAGGGACGCACCTCATTTTTCCCATGAAAAACGACACATTGTGAACAACAACTTATGTTTAAAATCACAGTAACTAGCAAAACAAACCTAGCCATCATTGGACCCCTTTACGCATTCAGCGCAGACATGATCACATTGAGTATGGTAAATTAGCCCAGTGGTTCCCAACCTTTTTCGTCTTGTGTACCCCTTGAGCCGTTTTGTCATCCCATGAGTACCCCCTCACTCATGTGTGCGCATGATTCTTCAAAAGTAGAACACAACACAACTGAATATTCAAAGCGTCATTTTATTTCCTATTCTTAAATTGAACAAATAATATTCAAGCATTATCTTATTCAACTCAAATTGAACATAAAATTGTGTTGCCTTCAGGGCAATAAAAATGATAAATATAAGAAATAATATTATAATAAACATTTTTATTATTAATACTGTATTATTAATACTAATACATTATTATTAAAGAAAAATTAGAAAGTTGAAATTAGAAAAAATATAAATAAATACCAAAAAAAATAATTAACCTGCCTGTGTTATAAATAACTTTTATGAGATTTCCCACAAAACGAGCTTATTTGAACATGTCTCATTTGAACTTGAAAAACAAAACACTGAACAACTGTAATTTAAACTCACTGTTTCAGCTGTACGTTCTTTTCTTCATCTGGGCATTAATGAGACACTTGAGCTTGCTTGTCTTTCAAGCTTTGATAGTTCTGGGGACAGTGTGGAAACAGCTGCTACCAGGCTGTTCTCCACATCCAGTCTGTTCCTCTGCTTGGTTTTAATGTGTGTCAAAGCTGAGAATGTCACCTCACACATATAAGTAGAACCAAAAGGCAAAAGCTCAATCAATGCATGTTTTCCCAGCTCAGGATACTCCTTCTCCACATCACACCAGAACTCAGTCAATGTCTTCTCATCATAGGTCATTTTCAGACCCTGATCACATGATAAATCCATCAGATGCTCCTGCAGCCTTGCAGGAAGTTTGCTGCAGCTCTCACTCACAATAAATGGGTTCCTCACCCAATCCAGTCCTTCTGACTTTTTTTCAATGTCCTGAAAATACTGGTTGAAATCCATGCAAAGTTTGGACAGATGTGCTTGCACCAGTTTGACTACTGGACCCCTGGCAACATCAGTGGTGGCAAGATGGGAATCAAGTAGTGGAAAACAGCTGACATCTCCATCATCACATTTGTTCTCCCATAGTTTGAGCTTTTTTGTGAATCCTTTAATTTTGTCATACATTTTAAGGATGTGTGACTCCTTTCCCTGAAGCGATAGGTTGAGCTCGTTAAGTTTGGTAAATATATCAGCGAGATACGCCAGGCGCCCCACCCACTCAGCATCCTCAAACACCAAAGCAAGAGGATGCTGATGCTGCGTCAGAAACACAGAAACTTCACTGCGCAGTTCATAAAGTCTGAGTAGTGTGTGAGTAGCAAAAGCTGTCCGTGCTCTGTACCGCTCTCATCACAAAGAGTTTCAAACAATCTGTGATTCAGTGGCCGGGATTGGATGATATTAATCACCTTCACAGCATCATCCATAACATCACTTAAATCAGGGCTCATTCGCTTACTTGCCAGTGCCTCGCGGTGAATAATACAATGCAGCCATTTAATGTCGGGATTTACCTTTTTTACGTGTACACTCCCCGTCATCGCAGCAGCTCCATCAGTACAGATGTGACCGCAGGTTTTCCACTGTAAATCGTGTTCTTTGAAAAAGATGTCTATAATTTGGAACATTTGTTCCCCGGTTGTCTTTCCTGGGAGCTTTTTGCAAAATAAAATATGCTCATTTATGTCCGACACATCTTTGTAGCGAACGAAGGCCAGGAGTTGAGCATGACCGCTCACATCTGTCATTTCATCCAGCTGCAAAGTGAACTGACTGGCTTTTTAAATTTTTTTCACCACTTGTTCAATAATATTCACCGACATATCATCAATCCGACGGGACACGGTGTTGTTCGACAAGGGGATTTTCTTGAGTGTGTCAGCTGCTTTCTTGTCGATCATAATTTCAGCCATAGCCGCAGCTGCAGGGAGAATGAGCTCTTCAACAATCGAGTGAGGCTTTTTTGATTTCGCCACGAGCAGGGATACGGCGTAAGATGCCTCCAGTGCTTTGTTTGACACACTCGTAGCCTTCATCATTACATTCTGTTTTGATTTAAACTCCGACAATTTACGTTTGTAAAATTCCTCAGTTTTACCGACACTTTTCGAGTGTTTGGTACTCTGGTGTCGCTGTAAATGGGCTGGCTTCATGGAGTTATTTGCCAGGATTTCACCGTAAAAGAAGCACTGAGGCTGCGGCGGGTCCGCGGACGTAGAAGTGAATCCAAATAAAACATAGTTTTCACTATACAGCCTTGGTTTAGGTTTGGCATCTTTCTTGCATTTGTCGGCAGGCTCCTCTCCCCCTCCTGTATCCACAGCAACAGGACGTTTCATCCATCTATCCATATTTACACCTGCTGCAGGTAAAAAGGGTTCCGCTGTTTTGATTGTGCCACAGGTTATTCTCTCCCCAGGGAAACAAGTCATAGCGCACACGGACCATTTTTGACGGACTTATAAAATGACTGAGAATTTTTTTTTTTATTATTATCTTGGAAATAAATTCTTAATTTTTCCACATACCCCCTACAACGTGCTCACGTACCTCTAGGGGTACGGGTACCCCTGGTTGGGAAACACTGATTTAGCCAACTAGCCAGTTAATGCAGATTTCATTTCAAAATGTTTCCTGGGACCGCTTATTAAGTGCACCGCCCTCCCCCCTGAAGGCTCGGTCCTTTTTTTGTGTAGTGCAGCGGTGCTCCGTGAAAACGTGATCAGCTTTAATCATCTTCACCTGCTCAGTGTTTGAACTGTTGTCTGGTTAACTAAGAATACCTCAGTCCATGTTGTTAGTTCTTTCTATTTCAGCCTTTTGTCCGTGTCTCATAGGTACACATTCACCTTCAGCAAGCGACCTCAAGTACAAACGTTTCAGTGGGAACTTCCGGTTTACCAAATAAAAGTTCGTTGGAGCAACATTATTAGAATGTTATATTCGAGCAACATCTCATCAGAGCTACAGAAGATAGGATAATTTAAATTAGGTTAATTTAAAACTAAGTTGATCAAAACGTAATTGTTAAACCTAATCAGATTCAGTAAATCATTGATCCCTGAGAGGAAATAGGCTGACATTATTGCTGTTCTCATGCATCTTTATGACATATAAATTAAAAAGGAGCTATTAGAATAATCCATGTCACTACAATTTATATCTACCGTTTAATTATATCTTACTTTATTTTTGACATTTTGTTTAATTATGAGTTTTTTATTTATTAGTATTTATTTTGTTTCCAGGAGTTAAAAGCAGAATTTGGGGAAAAAATAAAACAGAATTTGTAAAAATAAAAAAAAAAACAGATTTTATAGGGCCCGAAGTTAAAGATACAAACTTCTTAGTAGTAAGCAGTAGGGATGTAACGATTAATCGTAAGGCAGTTAAAAATCGATTCATAGGTATCACGATTGACATCGATACTTTGAAAATTGAATCGCAGTACTTTTTTTAAACAGCAGATATATATATATTTATCCCTTCTCTTGTCCAGCAGTGTAACGGCGGGCGGAATCTGCTACTATTTTCTTTTTGGCCGCTTTCTACTCTTATATGTTAATGTTACATGTTAATAAATTATTCCTTGCCCCTTTAGCACTGAAAAATTATCTGTAATATTACCTGAATATCTGTAAAATCAAGTTTTTCTATTAGCTCTGTCTGCTAGCATAGCATCTCTTCTTCACTGCTACATTAGCTGCATACCAACCGACCACTGGGTTACCAGCGCCGTCTTCTGGTTCAAACAAATATCTGACGTAAATCATTGCAATGACGGTTTTTTTTCTTTAAAAGTCCAATTGTTAAGGCATAAAATACATTTTCAGTTGCACTTAAAAAAAAAAAAAAGAACTATTATGCAGTTTTGTATTGTTTACTATAGAACCAGAATTGAAATTAATAAGCTTCTTCTTCATTTGTATTAGTCCTTTATTTATTTCATTCAAGATTTATTTTTAGTTAAATTGCATTGTTTTGAATAGTTTATCAAGGGATTCTTTTGACAATTAAAAATAAAAGGAAAATAATACAGTATTTTCTAGTTTTTTCCCCCAAAAAAGAAAGGAATATTTTTCAGTCATCATTTGTCTACAGTCCCATTTTGTAAAATAAATCGTGAGAGAATCGTATCGTGAACCCAGTATCGTGAATCGAATCATATCGGGAGTTGAGTGAATCGTTACATCCCTAGTAAGCAGTGATGTTGCTAGGTTAGATACATAAACATCAACTGTTTAAAATCACAGTAACAAGCAAAAGAAACCTAGCCGTCAGCGGACCCTTTTACGCATTAAATCAGCGCAGACATGATCGCCTTGAGTACATGCTAGTTTAGCCGCTACAACAATAATCAGCCTGTTTACTAGCTGCTTACAATACACCACAAACATATCTGCATCATTTTATTGTTGAGTGTTAAGTTTAGTTTTAAGTTAAATGTTTGTGCTATAAGTTTCATAGTGATTGACTCAGTTCATTTGATTCAGTTGATCTTCAGACAAAAAGATTTTGATCTTATTTTGGTGACAATTTATTTTTTGACTCTGTCATGGTGATGAGAATGTTTTGTTGTAAAATCAGCACTTTAATTGATAATTTATTTTTGTACAACAGACACCATTTTGTTTTCATTTGAATTGTGTTTAATTTCAGATACATTTTGAACATACATGAATATATCTGCTAATTATAGCCATATCATACCACCATCAAGAGAGTTTAACACTACAGTTTAAGAAATAGAAAGAAATACATTTTTATTGAATTTCTCAGGGACCCACTCAAATCACCACCTGTGGGTCCCGGGACTCACTACATTTAAAACCAATCAACATCACTGCTTCCCTTGGTTTTAGCTCCATCCTGTGCAGAACGGGGACGACTCCCAATGCGAAGTTAGCATGTTGCCTGCAGCTATGTTACTCTGTGTGTGCTTGTGCTTTTTGGGCATCCATTCAACATGAAATGTGTTTTACACCTAAATGCTTCATGCTTTAGTGCTGCAGCTGTGTTGACTTTCCCCTCGCATTATGAAGTTATTAATGTTCCTTTAGCAGCAGAGTGTGTGTGAGTGTAAACTACACTCCTCCTATATGAGGTTTGTTTAATAAAAAGTATACATTTTATTCATGTTTAACGGGAGAATATACATTCATCAGTTTTCCATGTAGAATAACATGGAGTACAATTAATCCAACCTTATAATCAACATGTTTCTCAGCCCACTCAGAGATGGTCTTCATCTGGATGCTCTGTGGGCATGTCCTTTGTTTCTGTAGGCGTGTCCTTCGTCGGACGATACGTTTGTCATCGTACACATGCTCTGTTGGACAGAGTGCAGATTTTCTTAACCTGTAAAACACTCGGATTACTGCTGGAGACCAGGGGCCTCATGTACAAATGGTACGTACGCACAAAAACGTGCGTACGTCAAAACCCACGGTAAAATGATGAAGTTCAGAAACTGTAGTGGGCGTGGAAATGTGCGGTCTTTCACGTCAAGTTCTGGGGTGGCGTACGTCTGTTTCTACATAGTTGATGCTTTAAATTCTAAGGATTTATGAGGCATACTACTTCATATCAGGCAAAGGAGGGAGGTGGTGGGGTTGGCAATTGACGTACCGGTAATAGGACTTACCTTTCATGGATTGCTTTAATACCAAAGCGCTTTACACTGAGTCATATTTACAGTATCTGTTACATATCCACAGCTTGTTTGATGATCGGGAGACAGAGACACACAACGTGCCTGATGTGCGCGATCAAAATGTCAAATTTTGCCTGTAGTAGTAGAAGCAGAAGAATCCGTTATCCACTTCTTAACACACACACAGTCAAGCATTCAGCAAACTGTTTTAAAATCTCATCTTTCCTGTGTTGCTAGTGGTAAGAGCGCCAATCTCATTTCAATATGATTTACATATGTAAATGTAGGCATGAACAGGGAGGGGACATGTACGCTCACTTTTTTTTTTTTTTTTTTTTGATTGTCTGCATATGCTGTCAAAGGTCAACACTACAAAAAGTGCAATCATTATGAGACAGCAACGCATGTTTTGTTATTGCAATAAAATAAATTGATCTATTTTATTGCTTAATTGTGATCATCACCAGCCCTCCCTAAGGAAAGTAAGAAATCTTTAATTATAGGGAGGATATAAAAAGGGAGAGCAGTGTTACAGCTAGGTGGAGGGGGGGAAGGGAGCAGGGAGGAGAGACTCAAGGTAGGAAATAGAAAGGGTGGGGAAGAATAGAATACAAACCCAGGAACTGCCCCGGGCCCGCAGATGCAGCCAGGCCAGCAGAAAAAGTGGGGGCCAAGGAGCCCCATGGCCGAGCAGTCCCCCAGACGCCCCAGAGATCCCAGGCTGAAAGGCAGCCACCGCCCCCCATGCACACATCCGAGGAAGCCCCAAGCAGCCGAGCACCCAGCGCATCCCGCCACCGACCACAACCCCCAACCCGCAGGCATGGCAGGGCGCAGCCCGCACCACCCGCCCCGGACGACCCCCGGAAGACCCCCGCCAGGACTGGCTCGGCAAGCTGGCCGGGCCCGCCGGACCTCAAGGGCACCACCGCAGGACAGGGAACCCCCAAGGGCGAGCCCCCGGGCCAAACCCCCGTGGGTGGCGCCCACGAACCGGCCACAACCCAGCAGGACCGCACAGCCCCAGACGGCGCAAGAACAGCAGCCCAGGCCCCAATACAATGTCGATATGTTTGGATGATGATACAATGTTTGCCGTTATCACAAAGTCTGTCACAAAACGATTTTGATTTGATTCACAAGCCTGTGATCGATATGATGTGATGTGATATATGCCCATCTCACACAATCATTTACATGTATATCAACTCCCAAAGAACAACTGAAATATGATTTGACCATTTTATTTCTAAGGTATTTCAGGTATCAGGCATTAAATAAACAGTATAAACCCCATTCTGTAACATTTAAGAAAGTCTTAGACTTTGAATTGTGTAAGTGATAAAGAGAATCTAGTAGTTTTATTTAAATTACTACAGTGCAATACGTTTTTAATAATACAAAAATATGGCTTTAAAAACATTTCACTGTAACAAACTGTAATAGATGTGGAAAAAGTGTCACTGTCATATTATTAATAATAATAATAATAATAATGATATTATTATTATTTTAACTTTGACATGTTAATGATGCCACATTGTTATATAACTAAGTATAAAAACATATTTTGAAGAACATATGATGAATTTGTGTAAAACAAAAATAACTACATGGTTTATTTGTTTTGATTTGGTTTTTAAACGGAATAACCAAAGAACGAAGGGTACACGGATAATAATGCTACATATATGGTTTTGATACAATTTTTCTTCTTTAATATTAGATTAATATCTTTAGTGGACTTCCAGACACTTGTTATTCAGTAGTCCTGTTTATTTACATGAACAGACACTGTTTGTTGTGGGGAGTTAGTATAAATCATCAACCCATTTACGAGCACGGACCGTATACTGAAAGTATCAGATCTCAGTTTGTGTGTCTGTGCACTCACGTGCATGCTAAACCCCTAGAAAAACACCCTTCTTCAACCCAATTCTTATTGTCTTAAAATCAGCTTCACCACTATAGCGCTGCACTTTCATTATTATTTCATTTCCTGATATATAGTTAATCATTTTTACCTCTTTCCTCACGTGGCTTTTTCTCCTTGACTCCTCGTTTTGCCGAGCAACAATGTAAACAACGCAGGTTCCGTGCTGCTCTCGGGTTTCTTCAGCGTTTTCTTCGTTGGTGTTTTAGAGCGCTTGGCTCCATGTTCAGGAAGCGGCAGTGGGGCAATACCGGTCGTACACATTGGGATGGCAGCAGGAGTTGCAAGGCTTTGTTGCATGGCTTTTTCTACGTTATGTCACCATTAGGGCTGGGCGATATGGCCTTTTATAAATACCGCGATATTTTTAGGCCATGTCACGATACACGATATATATCTCGATATTTTGCATTACCCTTGAATTAACACTTTGATGCACAAAATCACACCAGTATGATGATTCTATATGTCTACATTAAAACATTCTTGATCATACTGCATTAATATATGCCAATTTTAAACTTTCATGCAAAAAAGGGGATATCACAACTAAGTCAAAGTTGACATAACTGTATTTATTAAACAGTGAGTGGGTCAAACATAAAATTGTCAACAGAAAGTGCACGTTCTGTGCAAAATTGTCACAGAGACATTTCAAAACAAGACATTAGTGCAGGATGCAACTCACATGGCATTTCAAAACACAAAATTAAAGTGCACTTTTTGTACATAATGCCACTACAATATTTTAAAACAAATAGTGCCCTTTTGTGCATGTTGTCATTAAGATGACATTTCAAAACAACACTAAATTTAAGTGCACCTTTTGTGCATAATGCCACTAAGATATTTAAAAAAAAAAAAAAAAAAAAGTCCGCGAGTTTCACGGTATGGTCATTTTCAACACCGCACAGACTACAAGCTGCGATATATCGAGTATATTCGATATATCGCCCAGCCCTAGTCACCATCCCCGCGCAGGAAAGCCCCCATGCTATGTTCTCGAGCTCTGTTGTGACTGTATTTTGTTTTAGGTGCATGTACACCGAGGAGGTTTTTTCCTAGTTTTACACTGTCTTCCCCAATAAGGAACTCAGTTTAGAACCTGCCTTTTCCCCTCACCTCTCCTCCTGTTGTTCTCCTACTTTTCAACCCACAGTTCTCCCGCTCCTGTCCTCCCATGTTATGTGATTGTCTTTTCATGTTTTCTTGAACGGGATTAAACTGAAATTACATTTTGCTGCTCTGTTGCTCTGTGACATGTGCAATGACAGAGTTTATTCTTCAGGAGTTTTCTTCTCTTTAGTACAGCACATCCATCACAGTCATGATCTTCTTCTTTTTTTATTTATTTTTTTGTTGTTTTTTAAAAAATTAAAAAAAAAAAAAAAAAAGTCATGATCTTCTTAGAACTTAGACGTGTCTGTCTGTCTGTCAGTGGGTCTCCTCACGCCCTGACAATGTGTTTGTGTCGACAAAAGTAAAAATAACAGACAGAAATGTGACTGAAATCTGTTTTTTCTTCATGTTTTCAGGTCGTAAGTTTGTCATCGCTAATGCCAGGGTGGAGAACTGCGCCATCATCTTCTGCAATGACGGCTTCTGCCTCATGTGTGGATTCTCCCGCGCTGAGATCATGCAGAAGCCGTGCACGTGTAACTTCCTGTATGGACCCGACACCAAGAGGCTGGCCATCGCTCAGATGGCTCAGGCTCTTCTGGGCTCAGAGGAGAGGAAGGTGGAGATCACCCTGTACAGAAAGGATGGTAAAACCAAACATTTACTTCACTTTGTCAAACGTCATTAACTGAAGCTCCTATTGTTCATTTTGTTCATGAGTCGTGTTGGACCAGAGACATTAAAACACACAGGATCAGGGTTTGCTCCAAGGGTGTAAGAAAAAATAAATTCAACGATATATCGCAATATTTCAGTTATCGTAACAATTCAAAAAAATATCAATTGATTTTTTTGATCATGTATTTAAATGAAAAACCATTTAATGTTTCTAACATTAGCATAGCACGTAAACTCCTGGTCACTAGGTGTCAGTGAACGCACCATCAGACCTTGTTAAACTACCTCACTCCTCAATGACTTTTAACTTTATTTCCATAAAACATACTGGACGCTTTGATAGATGTATGTGGTCAGTTTATTTATTCATGAATTTAAGAACTTAGAATCTGTTGTAGAAGCAAAAATTTTACTTTTCTGAAAAATGTAATTTGACAGTTCGATAAACATACCACATTTTTTGATATCGGTATTTGAATTACAGTTAGTTGCCATTTACAGTACTTGTTCTCACACGTTTAAAAAAGAAATAAATAAAAAATTCTATTTCAGACCATTTTGTCTGAAAAGGTGACATTTGTAATTATATCACAATACATTACGATACATATATCGTATTGTTTAGTATACATATTGTACTGTATATATACTGTACATACATATATATTAGAGATGTAACTATTAATCGCAAGGCAGTTAAAAATCGATTCATAGGTATCACGGTTCAGATCGATTCTCTGAAAATTGAATCACAGTACTTTTTTTAAACAGCAGAGGCGCTATATATTTATCCTTCTCTTGTCCAAATGCTGAGGCGGCGGGCGGAATCTGCTACTACTTTGTTTCTGGCCGACTTCTACTCTTAAACATGTTCATAAATGATTCCTTACCCCTTTATTCATGGCAATGCCAGCCCATAGCTAAAACACTTCTCCTCAACCACTGGTTCGTGGACCTTTTGGTTCTTGGCCACAAAGAAAGAATTTTTTTTTTTAAATGAAATTTATTTCATTTTTATAATATTTATTTATTTATTTATTTATTTATTTATTTATTTATTTATTTGACAGGGACAATGCAGTCAGACATAGTTACAGCAAAAGATGCAAAAGATGCAACTGATGCGATGCATACAGAGTGTATAGCTAATTCTCAACTCCTGTCCCTGGTTGAGCTTTTCCCTAGATACAAAATGTATAAAAGCACAATCTTGAACACATATTAACTTATTTACAACAGTGATTCAGCTCACACAGATACAGACACTAACTCATCACACCGCACTCGCACTATTAAAAACATTATTTACAAGTGGGTACAACTTTGATTTGTTTTAAACCACAACTTGAGCTTGGATGTGAACAATTTAAACTCTGTGATGCATTTGAGATGGTTAGGCAGTGAGTTCCACAGTTTGGCCTGTTTGATGGAAAAAGCAGACTGACCAAACGTGGTCCTACGGCTGGGGATTGTGCAGTTAATGCTGGAGTTATTTCTGGGAGTTTTATTTTGAAAAATGTTTCCAGTTTTATTCCCCAAAAGCTTTCTATCTAGTAATTGTTAAATATCTAATTTTAGCTTTAAATGCTGGTGAATCTGAGTGTAAGTGGAATCAATTTGATTGAGTTGTTTTAAAGTATTGAATGAAACTGGGAGCCATCAGGAGTACCATTAACAGAGTATTTATAGAACATCAGTAGAACATTCTAATTACACACACATTGGCCTGTAACCCAGTACAATCAGGGATAAATCCTGATTGGAGAAGTGATGAGAAAGGGGGTGTGGCTTCACAGCAGCTTCCTGATGAGGAGGAAACCTTTGTTTTGGGGCTTTTTGGAAAAAGAAGAATTATGCTGAATTTAGCCAGAAAAGTTGGTCACACTTAACGCTACAGACCAAACTAGATCCCGTAATGCAAATGTGTCAAACTTAAGACCCCGGGGCCAATTCTGGCCCTTTAGTTTATCCAATTTGGCCTGCAGGAGAAATTAGAAATGATAGAGAAACATCATTGTATACATTACCAATGAATACAGTTTTAGATATCTCAGCCCCTCAATAAACATTAATTGATTTAAATCCACAATATTTTCCAGCTATCACAGTTGTCCCACACTTATAAGACATGATGATATGATTTTCCCAAATTCTGAAATTTTCCTTAAATTATTCTTCAAAAATTCCCCAAACTAAAGGTCCAGTATTATTTTATGTTTCACCCATCTCTATTTGTTCTAAGAACCCCAACAACATAGTATTTGAGGTTTGTTTTCCCAAACTCGCCTGTTTTTCGGAGTTTTAGCCTCTGATAAGTCACTTTAACTACGCTTCTAAAAATGTGTCTGTAGACGCAAACTTCTCTCCACAGCTTTATCACCATAACAATTGTCTTTTGCTATCCACACACTCTTGTTATTGTTTTCAGCCAAAAAACTGCACATTACAATTAAATACATGGATATTTAGGAGGCTATTGTGATTGTGAGTTAGACAAACGCTGCTCCACGGTGTGTGCTTATCACTTCAGCAGTAAATGTCAAAGACGATATGATGCGATATAACGGCTGATAAAAATCTTTTTACACTGGATTATCTACAGTATATTCTGGATAATATTAACTGTAATATCAACCTGCCTTCGCTATCTTTTTTTTAACGGGTGAGGTAGTTTGAGAGGGAGGAGCTAACATTCTTATAGGGTAGGAGGAGCCAGAATGTCAGGAGGAGGAGTTTCCACTCCCGTATGGAGCTGACTTTTTCCAAAATGTGTCCTCTGAATGAGGCTAAAGGGATGTATATCACTGTAGCAAAACCATTATAAAGTGATTTTTCCATAATACTGACCCTTTAAATATACTGTAAATGGGTCACAAAATTATAGACATTTAAATAAAGATCCTGCAGGGACTGATATGTGTCACTTGGATATTGTTTATACTTTACATACTTTATATATCATTTTATACGTAGAAATGCAAACTGGGGCATGTTAATGTAAAAATGGCTTGTTTTAAATACCTATAATTTGTTGCCCACTTGGGATCAAACTGATTCATATTTGGCCGCTGAACTAAAATGAGTTTAACACCCCTGGTCTAATGCATCACATTCATAGATGGACATTGTTAAAGTGTTGGCAATAAATGTTTATCAAAATGTAAAATGTGTATTTTAAGATGAATATAATGGAGTGTGTAAGTTGTTGGGATGTTTGTGGAGTGGAGTGTGACCCTGAAGATTTGTGAATGTACACACAGTAACACACAGGGTAACACACACGGTAATACACAGTAACACACTGAGTAACACACTGAGTAACACACACAGTAACACACACAGTAACACACACGGTAACACACAGGGTAACACACAGGGTAACACACAGGGTAACACACAGGGTAACACACGGTGACACACTGTAACACACTGTAAGACACGAACACACACCGTAACACACACGGTAACACACGGTAAGACACTGACACACACTGTAACACACTGAGCTGAAGACATCCTCATCTATAATTCACACACGAAGGAAACACAACCCCAGCTCACAGAAAGAATAGCTTCCCCTTGGTTTGTGGGAAGCAATGAGTTTAACACACACACACACACACACACACACACACACACACACACACACTGATCCATTTATCTAGTGATGTGCTTAAGCATTAGCCTTCACAATGATAGATGTGCTTTCTTGCTGTGCTACGACTACAATTGCTCACTGATAGAAGTCTACACACACGCGCACACACACACACACAAACACACAGGCTGAGCATAGACGAGTGTTAGCAAAGAATGAGCTGCTGCTCTGATGGTTTATCCATTACCAGTCACTCAGGACAGAGTGACGGAGGAGACAGACACACAGGTGACTTATCAGGAGGGCGTGAAGTTTAGGAGTTCACTGACAGTGATGGGAAATAGGTCATAGGATAGACATGGACAATTTACACAAAATGACAACAAAAACACACAAAATAAACATAAAAGTACACAAAATGACAAGAAAAATACGCAAAATCACAGAAAAAGTACACAAAGAGCAAAAGCATTTTTTTAAATTAATGTTATGGAAAATACCATAAATATATACTGTGTATGTGTGTATATATATATATATATATGACTTGGAATTGAAAATTAACAACCAGCTAGTGAATGATCCTGCTATACTTGCACAAGAACCGAACTCATCGTTCCTATGCTTTGTTGAAGAACGTTCAAAATCAAACAGTTAAACTTTTTGAATTCAAACCAATTTCTGAAACAGATGTTAATATAATCAACGCAATGAAAAACTCCAAATCTTAAGATCATCATGGTTTTGACGTTGAACTCCTTAAAACTCATAGAATGGCCCTGGCATATCCAATTACCCATTTAATCAGTTTGTCTGTTAAGCACCCCATTGTACCTACTGTATATATGGAAGGTGGCCACAGTTATCCCTATTTTTACGGCAGGCGATAAAAGTAATATGAACAATTATAGACTAATTAGCATACTACCAGTATTTTCAAAGGTTCTCAAGAAATGGGTTACAAAGCAGTTAACTGAGTGGTTAATGTGTAGCCAAACTCCTTTGCATCCTATGCAGTTTGGCTTTTGTGCACATCACTCAACTGAATCTGCCATAACATTTTTTGTAGAAATTTGAGAAAAGCATTCGATGTAGTGAGTCATGACATGGCATCATATTTATTAAACAGAAAATAAGCCACCGTGGTCAATGGAGTGAGATCCTTTTGTTTGGATTGTCCCTTAGGGGTCCCCAAAGGATCCATCCTAGGGCCCATCTTATTTTCACTTTTCATTAATGACCTTCCAGATGTTTGCAAGGGTGTGGACATGCAACTATACGCCGATGATGCGGTGATCTTCACAAGTTCAAAAACATCTGAGGAAACAGCTCAAACTCTCACATCAGCCCTAACTCACATTCAAAATCATCAGGTCCTGTCTCCAGTTAAATACACTCTAAAAAGGCCTCCAATATTACCCGCTCCAAAGTGTATTGTGGAGATCAAGAGTTGCAATTAGTGAAGGAATCTGAATATTTAGGAGTGTTGTTAGACTCTACACTGTCATTCAAGTGTCATGTCAGAATGATAGCAACAATGATTAAATACAATGAGTCCAACTTTTGCCAAATAACAAGGTCAATGACTGATCAAGCTGCCATGATGTTTTTGCACTGTATGATCTTTTCTCATGTAAGCTACTGTATAACCAGCTGGTCTCTGACAGGTGTAACAATTCTAAAACCAATTGAGAGACTTTATAAAAACAAAAAAAGCTTTGAAAATTCTAGACAAAAAACCATCCATATACCACCCTTGCAATATTCTTTCAAAGTATAATCTACTGAGCATTAAAAGTTTCAAAAAATTAAAAAAATTGAGTCTTATTCATAAGAGCTTACATGGGTTGGCCCCACCGCCTCTTAATAACTACATTAAATATAGAACAACTGCTTCGAGGACCACTAGGGCCATAATTGATTATACTTTATTAATCCCCGAAGTGAAATTCAGTTTCAGTTACATCCCGACCAAGAAACATGAAGGACAATAACATATCACATGGGGGACAGGTACGGGAGTACTGGGGAGCAGCGAGCAAGAGCAGCGCTCCATTTCTTAGATGAGAAATATGAAACAATGTGTAAACAGGGGTGACTGTCAGGTTCCTGTGAGAAAAACTACATTTGGTCAAAACGTCCCAGCAAGGCAGCGTCCAGTGGAACAGTTTACCAACCACAGTGAGGGAAACCCCAGCTTTAACACTTTTAAAAGCCATTTGAAGAATTGTCTCAAATCAACCCAGACTTGTGAACATAATTAGTTAAATTATTATTATAATGCACCTTAGGGCTATGTGCAATGCACTACAGCACTTTAAATAAGTTTCTTTGGGAGGTATGCAAAAGCCCCTTCGTATTTGCAATGCACCGCTGCACTTTAGATAATTTATTTTCTTTTTAGAAGATAATGAAACTCAATAAAATGTAATTTTACAATAACTTTAACTCATATTTATAATTTTGTAATGTAATTATGATTAATCTTCAATTGTAGGTTTCTTGGATCTGTACGCACTCCTTTAACTGACCAATTCTAAGTATGTGGAAGTGTACTGCTTTTCTTTGCCAAATCCCCGTCGTATGAAATTCTGGGTGGGGGAGCAAAACCATTGCGTAGCCCACCCCCGATTAGCTACATCCACCAACCAGAGGCCTACACCAAACACTAAATACACCAAACAGCTGTGTGCTTAAAGGCTACCAGAAAAACAACCAAATCAAAAAAACATCAAACACAACACAAGATGCATTTACAAACTAACCATGTCACAGTGGGCTATTGGAAAAAAAAAAACACCATCTTACCTTACAACTTCACGCATTGGGTCTTGGCCGCTGCAAATAATGTAATTATTTCACTGTAATCCACTTGTTTTGCAATACGGTTCTCAATAGATAACAATGCCAACGCAGACAGTCTCTCTTGGGACATAGTCGATCTCAAGTAGGACTTTATCAGTTTCAGTTTACTGAATGACCGCTCTGCACTAGCGACTGAAAAAAGGATTGTGACAAACACCTGGCAAGCAGCAGTGGTGTTAGGGAATGCTGTTTTCACGTTTCTCCCGACCAAAAAATCCAGCACTTCAGTGGTTTTCTTTACATCAGCTGGGAGCAGATGTGACAAAAATCAAAATTCACTGTTCAATTCTCCTTCATCAATTCCCCCCACAAACTCTGCTTGCTCTTCACAGGCCTCTCTGTGGTTGTCAATCCAGTGAATATTCTCCAAAACATAGAAAAGACGCTTGCACAGCTCCAAATATGAAAAACGCTCCTCTGTCTCAGTTGTCACAGTGTCGATCAAGCAGTTGAAAAAGTTCACTTTGAACTTTTCCTCCCCTGTCAAAGGCTCATCGACTGACACTTCACCAGGAAGTCGTTTTTGGCATCAAGTACGATGTTCTGTGAAAGCCAGTGGAACGTCAGTCTTTGCTGCAAGTTCCTTTGCTTTTTCAACAGCATCTTGGAAACCCTTGAGTCGACATTGTTCCATCTTTTGTTTTACAGCTGTGACATCTCCTACTGCATCACCGATGCTCAAATGTTGTGACTGCAGGACGACACTGGCCTGATTGACTGTATTCAACACTGCCAATCAACTAAACTGACCATAAAGTCAAATGTTTCAATTGCCTGTACGAGACTTGTGACTTTAGAGGTGGTCTTAAAATCCCAGGTGCAATCTTCAATGATGGCTACGAGTGCATCAATGACCTCGGGTAGCTGCTCAATTACCGTTCTTGTTGCGTCAGCGCGCGCACTCCATCTGGTCTCAGAGAGAATTTTGTGTGATGCGTACGTTTTTCAAGAATTGCCCAACGGTTGGTTGATTTTCTGAATAAATTGTAGAGCCGATTTAGCACTTCAAAAACATTCTTGGCCTCGTTTGAGATCTCGGCTGCATGTTCAACATGGTGCAAAGAAGGCCCACTTCTTAACCTGCTTCACCCTTGCTTGTAATTCCTTGTGCACACCCCTCATGTTGGCCCCGTTATCGAAACATTGTCCCCTGCAATCATTGATATTAATGCCATATTTAGCCAGCCTTTCAAGCAGTGTGTCTGCAAGTGCTTGGCCCGTTGTGCTTTTCACATCAATGAATTCGAAAAAGCTCTCATGTACCTTTACCTTCTGGTCTGTAGTGACATATCGCAAATCAAGAGACAGCTGTTCTTTATGTGACACATCTGGGGTGCAGTCCATCATGATGCTGTAAAATCCAGCTGTTTAAACCTTCTGCATGATTTTTGCCAACACTGCCTCAGCTGGTAGTCCAATTAACTAATTTTGAATGTTCTTGCTGAGATAGTGGGTAGTCTTGGAGTGATTGAGATGCTTACAGGGCATCAGATTTGGCCTAGAATTCCACAAGTTTATAAAAAATGCCATTGTTTTCTTGGTAAAGGCGATCAACACTTCCCCTAAATGCATGGTTTTGCAAAGCAAGAAACACGATGCAATCCAAAAAAGATGAGAACAATAATTCTCATGTTCAGCCAGTCTGGTTGATAACTTAGCCCATTTTAAAAAACCAGTAGTGAATACCCCTTTGTCAGTTCCAAACAATTTACAACACAAACAGAAGACAGCGTTGGCAGACTTTGAGTAGATTAGTCAAGGTCGGGGTACTTTCAGGGCACTGACTGTCCTGGTGTAATTAGCTGGTGTGAAACGACGCCCGACTGTTTTAGGAAAATCAAAATTGCTCACCTGCAGTGGTTTACTTCTGATGTTCGTTCTTATGTCATCGTGCACTCTGCCTGGCCAATTTTCTAAATCAAATAAGTCAAACTCACTTTCGTGACATTCTTCTTTCATGCCACTGTGGTCATCCTCTTCTATAATAGCGGAGGCGGAAGCACTAGCGCCACAGTCGCTATCTGCTCCTGTGTCGTCTGCTGCTGAGTGAGCACAGGTGGATGTGCTCGCATCGCCATCCACAGTGTCTTCTTCTTCTGCGACTGCCCGAATGTTAAACCATGAACCGTAAACCTTTTTAGCATTTTCTACCTCCTTTTTTGTACTTTGTACTTTTCGTTTTCCCTCTCTCTGTTTCTGGCAACCCGATTTTAGTCTATTTACTGAGATGTTGGCGAGTCACAGTCTGAATCTGAAGCATCGACTCAAGTTTTTCTTGCACATGCGGCATGGGCAATACTAACTAAAGGTGGAGGGAGGGGGGTGACGACATTTTTGAAAATAACTCATTATGGGCGAATGGGGGGGGACCTATGGGGACCTAAGAGCAAAGGGCCTCTTGTACTGAGTGGCACAAAAAAAAAATTGAAAATATTTTTTGGGGGGATTGAGGAGGAGGCCCCCTCCCAGGCCTGGCCTTGGTGCAATTTCTCCTGCTACTACCCCCGTAGAATTGGCCCTGCCCCTGTCTTTCCCTGTCCTTTCCTTCACCCTGCCCTCTATCCTGTCTATTCCCTTGATAGTGTAGTTGTTGTGATCCCAGTGTTCCATCTAAATGTTAAGTTGCTGTTTTTTGTTTTTGTTTTTTTTTTGGTGATCCCTCTGTGCTTTGTCTTATTGTTATGTGTGAATTTTATCACATCAGCCTGTCTAGGGACAACAGATGGAAATTAACCAATGGCTATAATCTGACATATTCACATATGTTATATTGTTTTTATGTTCATTATATGTTTATTGATATGTACTGTCCCTATTTAAATAAATAAACAAACAAACAAATGAATAAATAAAATACAAAATGACAATAAAAACACACAAAATCACAATAAAAACACACAAAATCACAGAAAAAACACATTGCTACATAAACACCCTAGACAACTACAACTATACAGAAGAAAACCATAACTATACAAAACGACTCCTAAATTATGCACAAATTGACTCTAAAAACACTTAAACTCTTTGTTGTTTCCCAGGTTAATATGTTAATGCTCTGATTGGTCATTATTCTAATGCTGAGGTGAATGTTGATCATGTGACCCTCAGATCAGATACAGTCACATGTTTGTGTGTCTCTGTAACAGGAGGACATGTGGTTTGTTCTTAAAGAGAGTGGAACCTATTGTTTCCTAATCCTCATCAGTATTTACAACAGTGTGAGAGGAAGAGAAAATAACACTTTGTCTTCACCTGATTAACCACAAAGAAGAAGCTCTGTGTGTTTCAAACCAATGATCTCCTCTCTGACACTGATACCAAGAGGTCAACCAATCAGGATAATGTTCCGTCTCATGAGAACAAAGGATAATTTTCAGTTAAAAACACAGACCAGCTGAAACGAAAAACCTTTTTATCAAAATAAGGAAAAACAACAGCATTTTAAAACAGAAAACTCAACTTCCCGAATCCCAAAGTATTTTTTTCTCTATAGTTTATCGTAGTGTGTTACAAATACAGAGTAAACAATTTCTTACTGTATTTTTTTTTTTTAATTAATTTTTAGTTTTTACTTTCAGATTTATATTTGAGAATGTGAAAGTGTAGAATTATTATTTAAAATTGTGTGTTTTACTTTTAAAGAAGAATAAATTATTTTTTTATTTGGTAATTTTCTGGTGACCCCATTCAGATTCCAGGTGACCCCATATGATTTATAAGATTTATAAACCCTGCTTTACACATTTCTGCTTTGTTTTTTTTCCTCATCTTTCCGTAATAATCAGACTCATTAAAGCCTATCAAACTTACTGAAATCATTCCAAACATGTTTAATAAAATTTACTGTTGTCAATAATGTCATATTTAAACACAGTAGAAATGAATTGAAACTAAAAACACGTCCCGTCGTTAGCTAACATGCTAAAGCTAACATTAGCCCACCTGTTTACAGTGGAAAAACTATGGTGTGTAAATATGTGATTATTGTTCATAAACATGTAGGTGAGGGTTTAGTCTGTGTCATAGAGATATTAACATAGCAGGTGAAGTCTGTCATATCGCCTGATTTTACAACAGGTTTTGTGTGAGATTTGACGTGTGAGATACCCAAAATATGCATGTGAGGGTGTATTCAGTGTCAGATTTAAATTGAACTTGCTATAAAAAATTAAAAAAAAAGAAAGAACCATTTGACAAAATAACTGAATTCTGTATTTTAAATTAGAGTGGGCAAAAACAGAAAAAAGTGGTAAAAAACGTTCAAACTGTATTAGAACAACTATTAGAACAATTAATTTAAACTGGCAAATAATGGGCATGACAAATGGTGGATGTGGTTAAATTGGCAAAAATAATCAGGAACTATGGTGATAAGAGATACAAAGTGACAATAATGTTTACACATATGTAACATTAGGTGGAAATTCAGAAGGTAAGTGGAAGGTAGGGGTTTAGAGTGGAGAAAGGAAAGGATTGCCAGCCACTGAAAAGTGGTGGAAAGGCTTTATAAGTGCTGAAAATGTCTTAAATGTGGAAAAAATGTGCATAAAAGGCATTGAAATGTGATGTAGAAGTGTCAGACATGGGAGTAATGTAGCAAAAATTCATTAAAAGGAGCAAAAATATGGCAAGAAAAAGTGATGAAAATAAGTTTGGTGTAGTTGCAGAAAAGGGTAAAAATAAGCAACAACTTATGGTCCTCTGTGGATGGATGATGGATGGATGGAAGATTAGTTGTAAGTTGTTAAACAGTCCATACAGTTTGCAGTGTGCCTTGCTCTGAGGCACTAAGGCCCAGGGGAACTGACCATAGTGGTAGCCAAGCAGCAGTAGCTTAGCACATCATCCTCTGAGGAGACTGAACTGATGATCAACCTGTGTGAGCTCAGAGAGTCACTAGTGTGTCACCCACACATCCAACAGAAACAACATCACAGTAGAATCAGTGCTGTGATGTTCAGGGGTAACTTTACTTTTTATGTAAGTCTGTTCGTCATTAGATTAGAGTTAATACTTATGATCCATTAATCAATCATAGTGATAGAACAACAACTGTCCTATAATCCTAATGTAGCGTGGAGACCATCTGACTAGTCAGTGGGAATAATTACAGGAGAGAATAGAACAGGTTAGAGAGAGAATATCAGATGAACCAGGAACCTTCAGCTCTAAGACAGGAAGAGATACAACTCAGACTGCAGCTAAACCTAGAGCAGCATCACTAGAGAAAGGCCTGAGACCACCTGATGTTCTACAGTTAAACTGGTTCCATAATCAGGACCAGATGTTGGACACCGTAGATCAGGGGTGTCCAATTCCGGTCCTCGAGGGCCACTATCCAGCATGTTTTAGATGTTTCCCTCTTCCAACACACCTGATTCAAATGATTAGGATCGTTATCAGGCTTCTGCAGAGCTGGATGAGGAGTTGATCATTTGAATCAGGTGTGTTGGAAGAGGGAAACATCTAAAACATGCTGGATAGTGGCCCTCGAGGACCGGAATTGGACACCCCTGCCGTAGATGAACCAGACTGAGAACCTGATCCTCTCTGAGGGAGGTCACGGTGGTCAGAGGAGGAGAACATTAGAGCTGAGCCTCTACAACAATAACTGAAAGATTCCTCTTCAATATTTCATTTCTTTTTTGATTTTATATCAAGTCTGACCTCTGTGTGACCTCTGTGTGCTGCTGGAGCTCTGATCCCCCTCGGGAAACACAGAATAAACAGAATAAAGAGTCTGTATAGTTTGAGCCAAAGCTCAGGAACGTCTGTCAGTGACACACGTGATAGTGATGGTGTTATTTATGTAAGTAGAGATGATTAAAGGAAAGCAGAATTCACAAACCTTTGATCAGAGAAATAGTATATGTTTTGTTTTTCTCCCTCTTCATGACGCATTTTTTGACTGATTCAACGACATTTGTGTGGATCTCATGTATAAAGTAGTTTTGTAAAAAAAAAGCTGATGTAGAATCACGTTTATTAGCTTAACGCCCTTTGCTGCTAAATTAGCTTCATATGTATTTCAGCACCAGCTCTTATATCTCATGGTCAGATGATGGAGACATCAAATCACCGTGGTTACGCTCTGAACGCTGCCATGAGGATCAAGCACAGAGAGTTTGTGATGTTACTGAAGAGATATAAGTGAGGGGGCGGAGTCTGTGTGTGTGAGTGGCAGGAAGGGGAGGAGTTTATAAATATACAGTATGGTCTAAGATATAAATGTGTATTTATTGTAGATCTTTATACTTTGATCACTCAGTGATTTAGAACCTGTGTGATGATGGCCATCACTGTTTAGAGCTGTGACCACAGTGGGGTCAATTGCGTAATTGATAATTATTTACAATTATTGTGTAATTATAATCGTAATTGTAATTTTAAAAATCTGTGTCTGCATTCAATTGAACTGTAATTGAGTTCAGATAATTGACTTCGTAATTGTAATTACCATGGAAATTCCCTAAAAACTGTTGATTACAATTTAATTAGATGCAAAACAGGTCCATGGCTTACATGTAGTGAACAAATATTAAAATATGTTTTATATTAAGGTTTCCTTCTACCTGACAGTGAATTTTCACACTCAAACAGGTGGTAAGGGATAGAAGAGTTATGGCACGTTCACATCAAATGTGTCAACAGCGTCAGGTGTACATAGACAATATATGGTGGATGTGCCTCTAGGAGTATCGAGAAGTCCTTCGCCTCCTTTTCGGCGTGTTATGAAGCGCCCGCTGCGTGTTTTGAGATTTCAAACTTTTGTCTTGTCTGGCGCCTCCAACGCGGCCGACGCTAGAGTTGGAATTGTTGAACTTTTGGGGCATATCGCGGCGCGTCAACCAATCAGGAGCCTTCCCCAACCGTGATGAATTCAGAATAATGAAAAAAAAAAAAAAACACTTACCGGAGACAGATGGACAGGCGCTCTTCTGCTGACATAGAGTGCCTGTAGTTGGTGTTCTGGTAAGAGATGCGAGCGCGGATGGTGACAAGCGTCTGATTCAATGAGCACAAGCGTCCAAATAGGTATGAACACAGCATTAGGGGTTTGAATTAGGATATAAATGAATTTATTTATAGGGACGATAAAAAGAGTAACAATACTGTGAATGTAACTGATGTTTTGTACTACAAATAATTTAAAGCTATTGCTAAATTCCAATTATTGGGCTTAGTTGGGATTTTACACGTTTTATAATAAATACACTAAAATATAAATGTAAAGATGCTAAAACAACATTGCACACACACATAAAAAAGCCTGCGTACAATCATCACAGCTATATGAATAAAAGTTAGTAAAATTGTAATTGCACTTTAGTAATTGAGAACGTAATTGTAATTGACTTCCAGGGGGAACATAACTATAATTCATTTGTAATTGGGAGAAAATGCTGGTTATCAAAATTATAATTGCTTTGTAATTGAGCATGGACGTAATTGTAATTGAAAAGTGTAATTAGGGCTGGGCGATATGGCCTTTTATAAATACCGCGATATTTTTAGGCCATGTCACGATACACGATATATATCTCGATATTTTGCATTACCCTTGAATTAACACTTTGATGCACAAAATCACACCAGTATGATGATTCTATATGTCTACATTAAAACATTCTTGATCATACTGCATTAATATATGCCAATTTTAAACTTTCATGCAAAAAAGGGGATATCACAACTAAGTCAAAGTTGACATAACTGTATTTATTAAACAGTGAGTGGCTCAAACATAAAATTGTCAACAGAAAGTGCACGTTCTGTGCAAAATTGTCACAGAGACATTTCAAAACAAGACATTAGTGCAGGATGCAACTCACATGGCATTTCAAAACACAAAATTAAAGTGCACTTTTTGTACATAATGCCACTACAATATTTTAAAACAAATAGTGCCCTTTTGTGCATGTTGTCATTAAAAGGACATTTCAAAAAAAAAAAAAAAAGTCCGCGAGTTTAACGGTATGGTCATTTTCAACACCGCACAGACTACAAGCTGCGATATATCGAGTATATTCGATATATCGCCCAGCCCTAAGTGTAATTGAGCCCAGCCGTGGCTGTGTCAGTGTTGAGTTGTTTTGCCATAGTGGAGCAGGTGGAGCTGACAGCATCATTAGACTAATGAGCTCCATTGTTGTTTCCAGAGAAAGATGCTGATGGGACACGAGAGAGTTCTCATTATATTTCCTCAGTAGAACTTGTTGGTTTCCTTCAGTTAATGAAAGAAAAACACCCCAATGTTCACTGAAATCCCTTTAAAACTGACAAAAGTAATAATAAATGATAAATTACTGAAAATGAACAAATGAAAATCAGACAATTGTTTTGGTTCATCTCTAATCCTGTTGCTTCTTTGTTTTAGTTTTTATGCACATAATTACTGTACCAAATGTGTTAACCTTTGTTAATTAAGTGCTAAAAATGTGCAATAAAAATAGTTTAGAAGAAAAAGCCTTGATGAAAGATGAAAGCCTTGAGCTGAATAAAACACTTGTTATTTTAGGTGAAGTCATTTCCATACATGATGTTTGACTGGGCTGGTGATGGTTAGCATGTGTTAGCTTAGCTGGCTGATAGTTATTGAAGGGTCAATATTCCTCTGTGTGTTGTTCTGAATGTGTGTATGCCCAGAATCATTTGGATTCTCTGATTATTTGGAGCAACTGTTGTTACAATGATTAGTTTTTGTGCCGTTGTGTCAACTCTGCAACTTTTATTATGTAAAATGTGAAGAATGTTGAATAAAACTATTATTACAGTCTCTAATGTAGCCCCAGCATGGCTCTGAGGGGCGACTGAACTGTTATTTATGGAGCATTCAGTGGCAGAGGAAGGATAAACAGCACATTAATAGGCAGCAGTTGGTCCTTTCACTGCAATCAGGGGATTTAGAGCAAGTAATGGAGATACAGAGGGACGATGAAGTAGGTCAGAGGAAGGAGACGGAACGAGTCAGAGGAAGAAACACTGAGTCAGTGTTTGAGTTCAACTCAGTCACTACTCAGAGAAAAAGCTGTATTGTGCATAGATGTTGTCTGTTTCTATACCTACTTATCACTGCATCCACCTTGTGACATTGTCACAGTGTAAGATTGTGCCAGTTTGTGGTGTAACAGAACCAAGAGGCAGGTGGAACACAGGGTGTACTTTGTAAATAAATGAAAACGCTAGCATTTGGGCTGGTGATTTGAGCCACTCATAACTTAATATTTTTTTTCTCAAAATGTTGATATACAATACATCAAGTCTGACCAGAAAAAACAATTATTGGTTAAATTTACTGATGCAAAATGCCACGCATACACATTTATTGACAAACAGCAAATATGTTCCAGTTCAGTCTGTTTTTCCTCTGAGGGACAGCACGTGTGAGTGAGTTCTGTAGATGAAGGTCTAGATTAGAACACACTCAGTGATCATCTAGTTGAGCTTTATATGTTCTCAGAAGTATAGAAAGAAACCACTCCTAAAACCACCATTTTAATATTATAATAAGATATATAATAATATATCTTTATAGATGATAAATGTATTTTACTATATCACCAAAACAGAAATGTTGATATATCTTCTTGACTTTGGATGTATTGTCCAGGCCTAGCGAGTAGTGCTGCTAGCTAACTGAGGAGCGCGACTGTCCCTAGCATAAAAACATGAAACTAAACTAAAACAAACCAAATCTAAAAGCTTTAACCTGTTCCTGCTGCTGTTTGGTCTGATTTAAGATATAATCGTTTAAAATCAGATGAAGAGATAACTTCAGAACCTTGGTCAGCTCCTGCTCAATGAGCACAAAGCTTGTCCTTATTTTTCTTCCATGTTCAGCTTCCAATATCTCAGGAACTACAGCACATATGAAAGGTAAATATGGTATAGTAATATAACTCCTCCTACTCTCTCAGAATATACAAAAACATCTGCTATACATCCTATCTGGTGGACATGCCAGCTCCTCTAAATAGTCACAAAGTCAGTGTGTGTTTGGGACTAGAACATGTTTGGGTCTTCAGTAAACAACTTAGCATATGCCTCAGCCCCCTGTAATTAGATCAGCTTAGAGCTATGAACATAGACTGTTCACATCACTAATGATTAGTCACATTTTTTTTTTACTGTTTTCATTGGTCCATAACTGCATGTAGGAATGTAAGAAAAAATTTGATCTGTTTTAATTTATAGTATAAATGTTGCTCTTTATTGAGATATAAATCTATTTTTCTTTATGTGACTTCTTCATTTTTTAATTTTGGACCCCACTCTTGAATATTTTTAATTTTTGACATGAGGCCATTGTAGCTTGGCTTTGTGTCTGACAATCATTCATTAATTCAAAAAACCAGTGCATTAGAAAAACATTTATTTTTGAAAACATAATATTTATAATGAAGAAACTTCTCATGTTCTACATTTTGTCTTTTATGGGAGGTTTTTCCTTCAAATTATGTTAAAGGTCCAGTATTTTGCTATTTTTCACCCATCTCCATTTGTTCTCAGAACCCCAACAACATAGTATTTAAGGTTTATTTTCCAAACTCGCCTGCTTTCTGGTGTTTTAGCCTCTAAAAGGTCAGTTTAATGACGCTTCTAAAAACGGGCTACTATGGGGCCTTTATGCATGTTCATGAGTGGGCGTGTCTAGAGACGATGACTTCCTGCTTCGCTCTGAGAGGCAGTTCACCATAGTGATTTTCTTTTGCTATCCACACACTCTTGTTATTGTTTTCAACCAAAAAAAACTGCATATTACAGTCAAACACATGGATATTTAAGAGGCTATTGTGATTGTGAGTCAGACAAAAGCTGCTCCACGTTGTGTGTTTATCACAGTCGCAGTGGAGTCAATCAGCTGTTTCAAACACTTACCGGTGTAAGCTGCTAAGTCACTTTATTCTCCTCTTCTCTAGTCCATTTAAGGTGATAGTCCACCGTTTTGTCCAACAGCTGCGTCGCATTGGGTCACAAACACGGCAGATCAAGTCAAAGGAGATACAAGGCAGTGTAACAGCTACTAAAAATGGAACTGTTCCCTGGGTGCTACACCGTGGCTGCCTACTACTCCTCAGGGAGTGGTTAAATGCAGAGAACACATTTCCGTGTTTGTAGCTTTACATATATGACAATAAAGTATAATGTATATTCTATATTAAACTGCAGTGTTTGTTTTAGCTGTGAGGTAGTTCTTATTGGGTGGGAGGAGCTAGTATTGTCGGGAGGAATTTTCGCGATGTGACGTCACAACGCAAGAAAAATCCTACTCTCCCATTTGGAGCTGAATTTTTACAAAATGTATAATAACAAGGGAGGGAGGAAACAACTTTTTCTTTTTTTTTTTTTTTTTTTTTCATTTTACTTGTCTGCACATGCTGTCAAAGGTCAACACCATAGGACGTGCAATCATTATGAGACAGCAATGCATATTTTGTTATTGCAATAAAATACATTGATTTATTTTATTGCTTAATTGTGACCATCACCAGCCCTCCCTAAGGAAGGGTAAGAAATCTTTTATTATAGGGAGGATATAAAAAGGGAGAGCAGTGTTACACCTAAGTGGAGGGGGAGGGGAAGGGGGAAGGGGAGGGGAAAGGGAGCAGGGAGGAGAGACTCAAGGCAGGAAATAGAAAAGGTGAGGGAACAACTTTTTCAACTTTGGCCCTCTGAAGGAGGCTAAAGGGATGTATATCACTGTACCAAAACCATTAGAAAGTGATTATATTATAATACTGCCCCTAAATATATATCATCATCATCACAGAAATTTTTGAGACCGAAGTGCGTGGGATGTCCTGAAAATGACATGGAATGACTCTAATACTTAATAATGATCAGAGCCACATTAAACGTGGAACAACAAAGGAATGAAGAGTGTGATAAGGAGGTTTGGAGCGTCCATCTTCCTGCAGAGAAGTTTCACAGGATGAGATTTCACCAGAGTTACCAGGCCCCACAACAACCTTCAAACACACATTAGACTTAGTGGAAACTTTAACTATCACTTTTATTTGTCCTTTCCAAAGCTGTAAATGTTCCCTCCTGAAGCTGGTGAGATGAAATAAAGATGAAGAGATATGAGAGCGCAGAAGGTCTTTGAATAACAAGCAACGCTTCACCCTCAACAAACCAACACATAAAGAAGTAGACTGAGTGTAAAGTGTGAGACTGAGGAGGAGTGATGTTCTACTGTAAAGATGAGCTATGTCTGATTCAAAGAGAACCATTAGTCCATTTATTCATGTATCGCTCAGAGCCTCACTCTTCTTCTTCTAATGAGATGTAAAGGCTGACTTTGACATTTTACTAAATAATTATCCTTTAAACCTGACAGAAATAAATGGCTTTTAGATGGCTTTGACATTTCCATCGTTCTTTCTACACAATCCATTAGTCTGTTCCAAACGGAGAAATAAAGTTTAATCACAACAAAATGTGAACTTTTCTGTCACCATCGTTTATTTTCAGGCTGTTTTAAAATCACCGTGTAGGTTAGAGACACACACACACACACACACACACACTCACAAAATTGCTACTGTAGGAGGAAACTAAAGCTCAATGGGAGCTTTAGTTTAATAGGTTTTTGAAGGCAATTAAAAACGAGAGACTCGTTCATTTATAATTTTTATAAATGTTGTATTTTGTACATTTGTCTGCAGTTGAAGTTAGAAAAAGAAAACCATGTAGGGTCATTTTTACGTCAGAAAGTGAAGGTAAAGCAGAAAACCAAGTACGCTAATGTTTGTCTTAGTAGTAAAAATATAAATAATACCATTCTTAAAATAGAGGACAAATGTAGGCCTTTGATTGGTGTTTGTTTACACATTCCTGTGTCACTTTACAGTTTCCTGTTTGGTTTCCGTTTCAACGACTTTCTCTGTTTAGATTAAACTTTACTCGTTATTAAACTTCCTTAAATCGTACCAAACATGCTTTTAGATGGTCATGCTGACCTCCTGGCACTAGAGCACTGTTAACCTCACTGTTACACCCTCAGCCACGCGTTTAATGGGAAAGATTTGTAGTGTGTAATGTACGAAAAGCTTGATTAAGTAAATAACTAAAACACAACAATTGTCAACAACAGTAGGAATGAGATAAACTGACAATAAAATAAATCAATAATTTAGAAGATTTAGGATAATAATTTTTTTCTCTTTGCTGATAATAACTGTTTTAAATATAGAATCAGACACTCTGATGTTAGACAGTCTGCTCTGAATATGCAGTAAACTACAGTAAGATGCTAACCACTAACAGCTAACGATGCCCTGTGAGTGATGAGATGACAACACGTTCATTGAATCATTCATTTATCTTCAGTAAAACAACCAGTGTCTGTTGTAGCAAAGCTTGTCTCATCTCCATAATGAGCTGCTCTAATGGATGAGGTCATTTGATCCCTCAGTGTGTCTCTAATGTACTACAGGTCTACCTCTCAGGTGACACGTCTCCTTCATTACCTTTAGCTGCTTTTACATACAAAAACAAGTAAGAAAGACCACAAAGGTTTAGAGGTTGATAAGTAATCAATCAATAGAAAAATTACATTAATCATCTAAGCATCTAATGTGTACCTGTGAGGAACTAAACAACGGCTCAACAAACCAAGGTGTGATTTCCAAAAATATACATTATTTATTCTCACATTAACAAAAACAGCAGAATGTAAAAATGAGCGATGTTATGAGATGTGCCGAGGCTACGAAGCTTGTGTCAAGTAATGGAGGGGGCGTTTCATTTGGGGGAGGAGTAGGGTCGAGACAACGCGTCAACGTAATCAATGACGTCGATGCAAAAAATACGTAAAAAATATGCGCGCCGATGCGTCGTCTGACCAAACCAAAGATGGCGGCGCCAGAGAATAACTAACGCGAGTGGCTACTCCGAGTTTCAGAAGCACAAGGCAGTGAAGGCACACACTCATTCTTCAAAGGTAGCTGTTCCCCGTTGCCCTCGTCCTTTATCTCAGGTGTGTCCGGACGGCAGCGCGTCAACGCGACAAGGAGGAAACACCTGCCGTGACATCAGCAGCAGCAGTGCGTGTGTGCGTGTGTGCGTGCGTGCGTGTGTGCATGTGTGCGTGTAGCAGCAGTTTAAGAAAAATATGAGTGGCAGAGTGTATTACTTTAAGTTGTTGTTATTTTCATGGTTCAGGAAGGACACCATGACAGGCTGCTAGCTCCCACTGCCTTTTTATTTTTTACTGAATGCTACTTCTGACTCTGAATGCATTATTTTGTACTTTTATATTGTGACTTGAACTTTATTTTGGAATTTTGAGTTGAAGAGCAATAAACATATATTGCAATGTTCAGGAATTCATGTTTTTTTTTTTGTAAATATAAGTCAACATGTATAAATTACGTTAAAGGAGACATATCATGCATTTAAATCCTTCCTTTTTACATATAAATCATACAGTTGTGGTCTATGTAAAGCGGAACTGCAATGCTTGGGTCTGAATTCCTCATTATTATAGCTCCACCCCTTTTCTGATGTGCTTCTGAGAGCAACTTGTTTTGATGCGGTCTCTTTAAATGCAAATGAGACACTTCATACCCCGCCCCCCCTTCAGGTTGCAGAGGTGACACTCGGTTCAACTCCATCCTGTTCGGCCATTTTTCTAGTTTGATAGAAGAGATACGATTATCGAGCGGCGCAGAAAATGTTTATTCACACATTATTTACAAAATGTCAACAACGGAAGACTTGTCCATCCAGCCTTACATGTTCGAGCCAGAGTCGGACCCGGCGGAGCGAGATGAAAATGAAGATGGATGGGGAGGTTGCTGAAGCAGTCATCCTCAAAGTGCTTCGCACACACAAAAATGACCTTACCCACAGATGTGGGTACATTTCCGTGAAAAATAAAACTCAACCAGGCACTTTGAAAAGGTTCTGATGCTGGGAGACGGTGTAATGAAGCGTGTGGGTTACTACATCCAACAACTGAACATTTTGACTTATCCTCTCTTAACTTCAGCATCCTTGAGCTTGGACTACAAAATAAAAGCGATAAATAAAAATGGCGGATTGCTCGAAGTGTTGGGGCTGGACTCAATGTCCTAATTTGGCAGTTCCGCTGCAAATACTGTGACGTTATTGTTCAAAAAACGTAATAGAGAATAGAAAAATCTAACCAGATTGTAAAATATAACCAAAACAGAATATAGAGATATCAACGGAGCACCTGAAGAAACTAATTTGAACTTTTCTGTACTTCTAAACACTCTAAATATACAACAAAATGCATTTAAGGGCTAAAAAAGTGGATTTAGCATATGTCCCCTTTAAGTGAATCGAATTGAGTCGAATCGAACTGGAAAAATGAATTGTTAATTTAATTGATAGGAGGAGCCAAATGAGCTGTACCACATGACTGCTCCAGGAAGTGATTCAGTTTGACGGCATCATAAACCCTCAGGCTCTATTAAACCAGTAGGTTTTTATAGAGTTACAGTTAAATCAGTGTTTTGATAGTTTAGATAAAGTTTAAAGCATTAGTATGGATGTATACAATAAACAAGACATTACTTTAGTGTGTGCCTCTCAATTTAGAACACTTTTAGCTCTTTTTTTATCTTGTCTGTTATTTCTGAATAAAATCTTTGTTCTGTTCTGTACATCATTGTCCAAGTTACACATGCATATTCAGTGACTTCTTCTAGTTCAACAAGCAGTTACCACCTTCCTAAGGTGACGTAAAAACATTACACAACTTTTTATTCTCTTAAAAAACTGATGACCTAGTGGTCAGAGAACAGGGCTGAAAGAGTTGTTAAAGGACTGGACAGGCAGGGTTCAAATCCCAGTGGAACCACTTTTGAGAAAATGTACACATTGAAAAATATTTGTTTTACATACATGTGATTATTTATGAAGAGAAATGTATTCATATTTTTTTTTCTGCAATTCATAGTCATTCCCAAGAGCCACAAAACTTCCCAACAGACACAAAAAATCTGTTGTTCAGATCCAGCTGCCTCTGATTATAATAAACCTGACCAGTAGAAAAATGAACCCTTTCTCCAACCAATTGGCTCATGAGGCTTCATCTCTCCATCACTAGTTGAAATAGAAACTAAAAATTGCTTAACTGAGAAAACTTATTAAAACGTATTATTATTATTATTATTATTATTATTATTATATCTGCGCCGGCCGTCCTACAAATAATTAAAGGGGGAAGACAAACAAACTCACAACTAACTAATGAAACAAATGTTCCAGATGAAACCATCTAAATAATTCATCATTCAAATTTAACCTAATGAGAATTTTTCACATATTTACAATAAAATATTAAAATCTAAAGCACAGGCTACAGCGTCCTCTCCTGCAGTGGTTCCATGAGGTGGTAGATCCCTGTCCAGATTATCCCTCTATGAAGGTCTCATATCGTGGGTAGAGCTGCATGCTAAAACAACCTAAACATTATCGAATTGCGTGCACTCAACTTAATTAACTGTCAGTAAATGTTTGTAAAGCAATTTCTCTATAAAAGCAAGGAATCTCTGTGTGTCTGTGTGTGTGTCTGTGTGCGTCTGTGTGTCTGTGGCTCAAATATCTCTGGTGTTCAGGGACAGACAGAGCTCATACTTGCTACATCCTGTAGCTGCAGCTCGGTTCAAAGCTGTGCGACGTGGTATTTCTTTCATCTGTAATAGTACATTTAATGAATAATTTCATTCCAAACATTGTCCTTTGCCAGAGCCTTTAGTCACGTGGCACACTACAGCCAATCACTGCACAGCGTAATCACGTTATAGAGCCAGCAAACACTGCGCGTGTTTGTGTGTGCATGCATCAATTTGGCTGTTTTTAAACTTTTTTAGCAGCTTGCACATATTTCCAGTGTGTGCATCCAGCCACCGTCACCCCAGGGAGGGAGGGGGAGAGAGAGGTATTTATAATAAAATATACTAGAGGAAAATATAACAAAAAAGTAAACAATATTTATATAAAAAGTACACAAAAACGACAACAGAAATGCACAAAAATATACAAATTGACCCCAGAAACATACAAAATTACAACAAAAACGACAAAATAACTGTAATTATATATACACTAATTAAAAAATAAAACTCTACTATATTTGCAGAGGATCACAGTTTCCCCATCATTAATTTATATCACAATGGACATCAGTTTTAATATCAAATTGTCAAATAAATATAGATTTTCTCAAATTTTCCAATTTCCCACAGTGTAGCTGACCACTACCACCAGTGTGACTGATTGAATGAATGAATGGTTTGTGTAACACACTTTGTCTCATTGAAAAAAGATGAAATTATTATTATTAATAATAATAATAATAATAATAATGGGTGGTGGTGGTGGTTATTGAAGCAGACTGTAACTAATCCTATCTGGTCCATCATTGTATGATCTTTTAATGTTAGACGTCACTTTGGATAAAAGCATTTCATCCATGAAATTTTAATCCATCTTATGAATCGCACAAAACATAAGGATTTGTAGCTCCTGTAGGGACTGATGTCAGTCACTTAGTGTTTAGATCTCATCACTTTACATATGATTTATATGTGGACGAACAAACACAGGCTCATTATTGTTGAAATGACTTAGTTTTTTCTCCTAAAATCAGAAGCTTATTCAGATGTTGTGTATTTACATGATTATTTAAACTAAAGCCCTTCTGGTTTCTGTTAGATTCTCTGTATACACAGTGTATGTTCACATGATTTCACTCATTCATTAGAGCGTCTCTGTAAAGGTTTGTTTATTTCTTCTTGTTGATAATATAGTCAGTGGTTATTGGTTGTGATCTAATCAGATTAATTGATAATAAACCTTCCTGATGACTACAGTGAATCAATCGTTCCTATTCTCACTTCCTCTACATTAATCTAACACTGTTGGCATTGGTTTGTTTTTCTAATTGTTTCTCTGTTACATTAATCGATCTGTTTTTAATTCTGAACATTGTATTTTCTCTTCTTCGCTCCAATGAATCACATTATTCCTTTGACCCTGTGTGTGTTGGCTTTTCACACTCCTGCCTCTCTGTGGCAGGAGGTGAACCCCTAACCCCTAACCACACTACTCACATGCTAATCACACTGATTACTGCCCTACACACCCACACCTCATACTCATTCCCATCCTGTGGTACATAGTCTATGTCCAGGGTTAGCTACGCAGACTCTACCTGCTACTGGTCCCTGAACATATCACATACACTCTATCTACACTGATACACCTTCACTAACTCTTTGATGTACGGGGTATGGAACAGAGAAACCTGAGCAACACGTGTCAGTTTGTAGGGGTGGTGAAAAAAAATGATTCACATAAGAATCGCGATTCTAATCATCCACGGTTCTGAATCGATTCATAAACTTCAAAAATAGATGAAAAAAAAAATATATTATTATTAGTTTTCTTTAAGGCCTTAAAAAGTATTACATTGTCTTAAATTTAGATCAGATAGGTCTGAAATGTGCTTTACTGACTGATTGTGATTTTTGAAATATCAAAGAAAACACCAGTTACATAGTTGTGTATTTTGAAATGGGCACTTTTTATGAGAGACAAAAATGCTGCCAGCCTAAGCTTTATTTGGATAATTTTATTTATTAACAGGAGCTTTATTTTTTGTATGCCATAACTTATTCTTATAGTCACTGAGTGTTGAGACTTACTTCTGGAAGAAAGAAGCAGCTGGTCTAAGCTTTTATTTAGGCTATATTTTATTTATGTAAGTTATTTATTGTACAGTAAGTTTTCATTTGTTTAGCTTGAATAAATGTTACCTTAACTTTGCCTTTGTGTGATTACATAATTGTAAACAGTTTATTTAAAATTATCTTATACAAACTATATTGTTTTGATGCCATAATTTGCCTTAACACACTATGCATTGTATGAATTTGTGAATCGAGAATAGGTTAAAACGAGAATCGATTTGGAATAGAATTGTGAACCTAAGAATCTAATCTAATCGTGAGACACCCAAAGATTCACATCTCAACGGTTTGTGCCCTGCCTTTGACTCCACGTAACAAATTGAACGGGTCAGAATCATTCAGGGAGTTTTATCAATCAGAGAGAATAACCAATAATCCTAATCCTAATCATAATCTTCTAATTCTAATCCTAACATCATTAGCTCTGTCACATTAACCAATGCAGAAAAAAACTTTTCCATTTTGTGTCCAACTTCAAAGTAAAAGCAGTAAATTATTGACTCCACACCAGAATAAAATTAGTCACATTAAAGTCCTCAAGATTATTGATAATGGATGAAATGTTCAGATCATTAAAAAGCTTAAATGTTTCTATAGTTTCCAAATGTTGACAACCTTGTTTGTTAACTTCATGTTTGTTTATTTCCTGTTTTTTTATATATAGGTAATCAGGATCTAAACTGATCTCATTATCATTCAGTGTTTCTATCACTAACTGTGAAAGTACAAAGTAGATTGTATATTGTCTAAACTTTTTGGAACATTTATGTGGCAAAATGAAGATCAATAAATTACATTTAAAAAAAAACAATAAAGACAAAAACTGAATTATATTCCTCATGCTTAAATAATCTGTATTCATAGAAGAGGAAAATTATTATTTTTATTATAATTATTATAGAAAATCTCCCACTCCCTCTAAAGTATAAAGATTACTTTTGAAATAAGTAGACAGTGTCTAGACACATCTCCTTCACATTAGGTTTTACAGCAGTGGTTCCCAACCTTTTTCAGGTCGTGACCTCATTTTTATATCACTAATTTCTGGCCACCCCAGAGACTTTTTTTTTCTAGAATAATTTTTTGATCATGTTTGTTTAACTGTTACATATACAGAGTAGCCAGTATGATTGCAAAAAGTGACAAGGTGCGCTAGCTAACATATTTTTATACCTCATTTTAACTAGATTCATATTTCAGAAAGTGAAAGTATAAATTGTTTGAGATTGTGTGTGGTGTTTTAAGTTAAAAATGAATATATATTTTTTAATAATAAGAAAAATTCAAAATTTAATTTTAATCAGTCTTTTTTTTTTTAATCAATTACTGGACATTTCAGGCAACCCCATTTTAATTCCAGGCAACCCCACGTGGGGTCACAACCCCAAGGTTGAAAAACACTGTTACTTTAAGAGATTATATGATTGATTATACTTTATTAATCCCCATGGGCTGCTATGATTTTATGTTGTCATTGCCTTTTATATTGTGTGTACTGTTTTTGCTTATAACTGTGTTGTCAAGCACTTTGTGGCTTTTTCTCTGTGAAAGGTGCTATAGAAATTAATGTTACTTACTTACAAGGAGGAATTCAGTTTTAGTTACATCCCGACCAAGAAAAACGAAAAGACAATCACATATAACATGAGGGAACAGGAACGGGACAACTGTGGAGCAGCCAGCTGCAGGGCGGAGCTCCGTTTCTTGGATGAGAAATATGAAACAATGGGTAGGAAGAAGAGGTAAAAAGGCAAAAACCAATCTGGGACTTGGTAGAGAGGGGAGGAGTTTGGGATCATGAAAAAACTTTTCAGCAAACATTGCACAAAAACCAACAAACACAACATCCAATTCAATACAACACACGTTAGCACAGGGAATGGATCTTTAGGATGGGCTGGTCAGCCACAGTATGACGGTGCGCCTCTACCGCCAAACGTTGGGAAGGAGCCAGAGGAGACAGTGACAAAGACAGGATATGTAGTGATGTAGGAGGAGTGAAAGTGTTTGTTGAGATAGCCCTGTTTACTCAGACTCTGCTGCTGACTCTCACACAGTGCGTCTCAAATGCCAATGACGTGGGACGGCGTTGCCATAGAGAAGACCTCGAGAGTTTGTTGGCAGCCTTACTGTTCCTGGTCAATTCGATCAGTAATCCAATAGTGTGAGCATTTCCTATGAAACAAACTATTCCATTAGTGCTGCCAACGTAATCCAATTTTGCGATGAATCAGGAAAATACCGAGGGATGCACCGAAATGAAAATTTGTGGCCGAAGCCGAATAAAATATAAACGCTTGGCCGAATATTGAATGTGGTTAAGTTTTCATTATTTTTTTTAAAATAATGCATAAATAGCCTAGAATACAGTTTTAGACATGTTTTTAAAAGAAAGTAATTGTTTATTTAATATTCTGAATTTTTTTAAATATTCCAGTAGCCTTTGCTTTTCCAAAAGCAGCACAACAAAGTTTTTCATTTAAATTAACCCTTCAAATAAAACAAAACATGCATTCCAAAAAAAACTAATGTGCATTAAAGTGGATAAACCCACAACAAATGAATTATTGTCCTTTTGGCACAAGTCTGCTTAGCCACACTAGATAATAATGTAAACCTATATAATCCAATTTATGTTTTCCCAAATTCCATGTTTTACTTTAATTTTTTAAATTTCGTTTTTTTTTTTTTTTTTTTTTTTTAGAGAGAGAAATATTTATCTTTTTTTTTTTTTTTTAAGAAAATATTAGTTTTTAACTCTTGTGAGAGAACAAAATAAATACTAATAAATAAATAAATTTAAAAAAAAAACATAATTAAACAAAAATGGATGTCATAAATAAAGTAAGTTAGATATTATAAGTTGTAGTCGGATTATTTCGACTGCTTCTTTTTAATTATATATGTGTCATATAAATATGTATGAGAACAGCATTAATGTCACCTGATTTCCTCTAATCTGGTCAGGTTTATTGATTAAGTTTTGGCTTAGTTTAAATTAACCTAATTTCAATTATCCTGATGACATCATTCCAGACCGTAATGATTAAATAAAACTAAATAGACACAAGGAAGCATCAGTTATTTCACCACTAGGGGTCAGAATATTTGACAGTATCAGAAGTTGTTATTAAACTACAGACTCTACAATCCCTGGCATCGATGGTCTCATCCACAACAACAGAACAAATTGTCCCATGGATCTTCTGTAGCTCTGATTAGATGTTGTTCGAATGTAACATTTTAATAACGTTGCTTCAACTGACTTTTATTTTGTAAACCAGAAGTTCCCACTGAAACGGTTCTACTTGAGGTAGCTTTCTGACTGTGAATGTTTAACTACGAGACACGGACAAAAGGCTGGAATAAAAAGAACTAAAGGACAACATGGACTGAGTTATTCTTAGTTAACCAGACACAACAGTTCAAACACTGAGCAGATGAAGATGATTAAAGCTGATCACATTCTCACAGAGCGCCGCTGCACTACACGACAGACAGAGCTTCACAGGCACAGCAAAGTTAAACGGCCACTGGTGGCTCTGGAGTTAGGAGTCAGTGATGATTTGTGTTGTTTAATGCAACCACGACAGGGCAGTGCACCTAATAAACGGTCCCCGAGAACATTTCCTCATAAAAAAACGTTCTTTGCCCCACTGTGATGGCGTTTCATACCGATTCTGTCCATTTCCGCATTTATCCGTTTTAATTGGTCGATTCCGTCCGCGATTTTGTTAATGTGGATGTTCCTGTATGTCAAGCCCCAAATAAAATGCTTAAGAAATCTGTGCGTCAGATACCACGTCACTGCACGTTGTTTAACTCACTCTACCGATGGCCGGATGTGGCTTTTTTTGCAATATTCGGCCGATTATATTTGGTTACCGGATATTCGGTGCATCTCTAAAAATACCAGATGCAATCAACAGAAGACCCGATATCATAAATTCGAATCTGGTGGTGGACATCTTCCACGTCCTCAGGACTTGCGGACTCATTGCCCTATATCTGCATCACTAACACAGATTAAGGATGTTTTGATGTGTCACTTCTTTTAAAGCTAGACTGACTCTGCGTGTATATGATCAATAAATCTTAGCTGATGGAGCCTAAATAGGTTTAAAGTCAAGCAGAGGACACGTTTCCTTTTCTCTAATGAAGGTCTCTTCACTCAGTGCTAACCTTGGTTCTCTCTGTGTGATGGTGCTGATGTTACATCTTCTAAATCATCCTCAGCTGTCGTCCTAACGCTGCATTTGTTTCACTCAATTATAGATTTAAGGGCAACAGTGAAGAGTTTGTAGGTCAGAGAGAAAGATTTCACAGATGTTACAAAGTCAGACAAATACCTGTGAAGTGCCGAGGTGACCTGTCCAATGAGAAAGCTCTAAAGTGCTAAGGTGACCTGTCCAATGAGAAGGCTCTAAACTGCTGAGGTGTCCTGTCCAATGAGAAGGCTGAGAGAGCTGCAGCAGAGGATTTTTAGACGCCTCAATGTGCTGAGCATGATGAAGAATACAACATTAAACGGAGATAATCAAATCAATCAATGTTAGATTTGAAAATATTAAGACAGACAGAATTGATCTAGAGATAGACCAGATACCATAGCACTAAGAGTGCAAGAATAAATCGATCCGATGATATTTCTCTGTATGATTATCGTATCAAATAAAAAATGTCCAAATTAATTTTTGAAATCATGTTTTTTACCTAAAAAAAACATTTAAGCATCGCACGTAAACTCCCAGTCACAAGGTGTCAGTGAACGCACCATCAAACCTTGTTAAACTAGGTCACTCTTCAATGACTTTTAGCTTTATTTTAATGAAACATACTGGACACTTTGATAGATGGATGTGGTTAGTTTTTATTAAAGAATTTAAGAACTTAACAGAATCAGAATCTGTTGTAGACGCAAAAGGTAAAGTTTTTTGAAAAATGTATTTTGACACATTGATAAACACACCACTTGATATTTGTTCTTGAATTACAGTTAGTTACCCTTTAATTTAATCTCTGATTTTAGTGGCAGCACATGGAATATGTAAAACATGCCTGACCACGAGAACTTTACTGAGTAGGAGCTCCGCCTTCAGGTGGCGTTCAAGGTTACTTTTTAAAGTAGGAAGTCGGAAAATCCTGAATTGTTGAGTTGTTTGAAATGCAGCATTAGATCACGTTGTTAGATCTCATGGGATTTGTGTCTTGGAGGAAGATTGATTTGTTTGAGTTTTGAGATCCAAACTGTTTTATCTCCATGTGTGAAGTGTGTAACAGATAAAATGAATGAATATAATCCTTATGTGTGTCTGAGTCAACAGTGGTCAAATATTGAATTGGAATTATACAGTATACAGTATATCCTTCTAATGAACATGTTAATGTGTACAGTTATATTTCCTCCACACGGGAACCGCACAAAGACCAGAGGGGTATTCCATAAAGCGTGTTATGTTCAAACTCTGATTATGTTTGGGCTCAAATGAGGGAAACTCTGAGTATCTCATTCCTTAACGCGAGGTATGTTTTTCTGAGTATGTTACCATGGCAACATTGTCCGTGAACTAAACCTGCTCACTGCCAGGTTTTATCAAAGAAACCCTGGGTTTCTACCTGGCTCCGCCCACCTGAACACTTAAATGAACCTGAACCTTGACACTTTTCTCTGAAACACATTAGTAACATCACACACCTCAGACATGCTCACATCATTACTAATGTGTTGCTTTACGTTTCTTCTTCTTTTTTTTTTGTGCAAACGGTAGTTTTCTTTCTAACATTGTGGATACAGATCATTAAGTGAAAAACACTGAGAGGTTGATCTGCATTAAAACATCTACTGACGTCTGTAGTGAAGTTCACTGAATACAAACCTGTGGATAATGTAAAGGAGGAGATGATAATTTAAATAAATCCACTTTTAATTGTTATTTTATACTCTTTGTGACGCCGCTCTTGGAAGCAAAGGATCATGGGTTTGTGTCCCACTTCAGTCTTTTTTATGACATATTTTTAGGACGTTGAGATGACTGGTGACAATATCACATTAAAAATCAATATAAATGATGCGATATGAAGTGACAGTCAGTCTTTATATCCAGTGTAACAGGAGGGCTCTCTATGCAGCCATCCTATGCTGCTGCCACGTCTCTACAGACACATTTTATTCATATTATTCACCGCTCGTCACGTCACTGAAGCGATAAAGTGATGAAGGGACCAAAAAGCACGACTAATCACAGTTGATTTAAGCCACTATAGTCACTGAGTCACTCGCTCATATTCCTCATTCACCGGCTTATTTCACCCATTAGGGTGAATAAATCACTCTATTCCGGGTGGTTGCCAAGGCAGCTCGAGTAATCTCTGATCAATTGATGATGGCTTTTTGTCACGCGCGTGCACGTAAGTAACCCGAGGTTTACATACTCAGGGTTGATTGACCCACTTCATACCAGCCTTAATGGAATCAGATACCCAGAGTTTCCCATCGATGGGTATGTTGACTCAAAGTTTATGGATAGACTCAGAGTTTGTTCATCCTCCTTTATGGAATACCCCTCTGATCCTCTGTCTCTCTCTCTCACACACACACACACACACACACACACACACACACACACACACACACACACCATCTGTTTATTTACAACTTTCTGCTTCAGGTGGAAGAGAAACAATAAACTGAGTCAGAGGAAACATGATTGGACCAAAACTACTTTCACAAAATTCCATTAGTTTGTTATTGTTCAGCAGCAGCTCATAGCACCTCTAATGCTGCTTTCAAGGTTTTCTGCTACTGCCACACTTTAACAGTGTGTGTCAGTGTGTTCAGTTTAACAAGCAGTGTGTACAATAGAAAATGTACTTTATATATCTGGACGTCACTGATAGATTAAAAGTAAGTCAGTGACAGCAGTCATTGCTGTAAATAATGTGAATCATATGTATGGATCGATTGTTTACACATTTTTGTGTGTGTGTGTGTGTGTGTGTGTGTGTGTGTGTGTGTGTGTGTGTGTGTGTGTGTGTGTGTGTGTGTGTGTGTGTGTGTGTGTGTGTGTGTGTGTGTGTGTGTGTGTGTGTGTGTGTGTGTGTGTGTGTGTGTGTGTGTGTGCGTGCGTGCGCGCGCGCGTGAGAGACAGAAAGTGAATATATCAGATCAGTCGTATTGTCAATGTTTCTAATGTGAGGTCTGGTTATAATTAGTGAATCTCTTGTATTAAACCTTCCTCCACTGGCTGTGCTCTGTGAGGCCTGACCCAGTACCATGGTCTCAACAGAGTGGTTAAGTCTTAAAGGAGAGAATATGTTTTAACCTCTTTACCTTTTATTCTCTCTCATCTTATTTTCAGCCTCTTTGTCTTTATTTTTCCTTTTCTTACATTTAGCATCAAATATAATCTCCTTCATACTTCAGTGCTTTCATAGAATAGAATGGAATTAGAATTAAACACGTTTTGTGTGTAAAAGTGTATTGTTCAACTATTCCTGTGTGTTTGGTTCTTTGGTTGTGTTGTAGATGTATAGATGTGTTGTGTAGATGAATAAATGTGTAGATGTATAGAGAAGTGTAGATGTGTTGTGTAGATGAATAAATGTCTAGATGTATAGAAGTGTAGATGTGTTGTGTAGATGAATAAATGTCTAGATGTATAGAATTGTAGATGTGTTGTGTAGATGAATAAATGTGTAGACGTGTAGATGTATAGAGATGTGTAGAGTTGTAGAGATGTGTTGTGTAGATGTATTGATGTGTAGATGTATAGGTGTGTAGATGTATAGATGTATAAAATGTGTTGTGTATATGAATAAATGTGTAGATGTGTTGTTTAGATGTATAGGTGTGTAGATGTGTTGTGTAGACGTATAGATGTGTTGTGTAGATGTGTATATATATATATATATATATATGTGTTGTGTAGATGTTTAGGTGTGTAGATGTGTTGTGTAGATGTATAGGTGTGTAGATGTGTTGTGTAGACGTATAGATGTGTTGTGTAGATGTGTATATATATATATATATATATATATGTGTTGTGTAGATGTTTAGGTGTGTAGATGTGTTGTGTAGATGTATAGGTGTGTAGATGTGTTGTGTAGATGTATAGATGTATAAAATGTGTTGTGTATATGAATAAATGTGTAGATGGGTTGTTTAGATGTATAGGTGTGTAGATGTGTTGTGTAGATGTGTAGATATATATATATATATATATATATATATATGTGTGTGTGTTGTGTAGATGTATAGGTGTGTAGATGTGTTGTGTAGATGTGTAGATATATATATATATATATGTGTGTGTGTTGTGTAGATGTATAGGTGTGTAGATGTGTTGTGTAGATGTGTAGATATATATATATATATATGTGTGTGTGTGTTGTGTAGATGTATAGGTGTGTAGATGTATTGATGTATAGGGAAACACTGAGGCTGTAGCAGAACACATTTACTGTACATAATGTTTCGGTTTCTCCTCTCGTTCTATTTATTTGAAATGTCAGCCTTTCTTCCTCTAGTCCAGTGCTGTCCAAACTGTGGTCCAGGGCCGCGAGCAGCCGCTTGTCAGACAGAGAGAAGCAGAGAACTTCTCACCTCTGATCATTTTGTGCCTTTTTTTATCATCTTAGAATGTACGAGAAAACCAGTGTTTATTCTGCTCTGTTGTTTCAGAACAAGAAGTAAATCACTTCTTTAACTGTAAACTTTGGCTGAATTCTGTCCTAGATCTTAATTATTAAAAAAGTATTGGTATGGATGGTGTTTACTCTGTATCTCTGAGTAAACACTGTTACTATGGCAACAGTGTGTGGTTGCTTAGCTGCTCTCTCTGTCGTCGTCAGTGATCAGATCTTTATGAATGAACTAATAATTAAAGTGTATTTAATCCATGTTGATGGTAGCAGGCTTTTAAAGCAGTCTTTATGATTCCTCTGTCACTTCTTGTCGCTCCACACGTGCACATTAAACCTTTACTGATCATGTGATCTGAGCACAAAGAGCAGCTGTCCCATTTAACATGCTCAGGTCATCATCTGAGGCCTCATCAGCAGTGAAAGATGACTCTAGTGTTTTAAAACGAGGGGGATTTTCCACACGATGACACGTGTGTGATTGTCAGCAGGTGAAATGTGATCTGAACACAGAGAGGAATCATCACAGGAAGTAGAGGACGGTCAGTTACAGGTTACTGAGCTGCCTTTCACTGCTCTCTGGGCTCTGTGGGATGTGACCCTATAACCTACCTTTACATCATTTCTGCTCATGTTCTAATAGAAAGGTTTGTAGAGGAAATATGTGAGGAAACCAGGAGCAAGTTTAGAGTTCTTTACAATCTGTGTATCATTCGTTCATGCGTTTTTCATTATGTACCAAAAACATGAAAAACAAAAAAAAAAAACACTGATTATTTGATATTTGTTTCCAAAACCAAAATGAAAAAACAGAAAACGCCTTGTTTTTCAAATTCAAGCTCTTTTGCTTTGGTACAGAAAACAAAAAATGAACACCTTTATTCGTTTTCTCTATTACTGATTTCCCAAAGTACGTGACCCGGAAGTATACTCTCATCTGACGCTAACGGCTATGCTAACGGCTATGCTAACGGCTATGCTAACGGCAGTTCGGCATGACAAGAACGCTGCTTCCAACTGTGCATCATAAATGTGTCCTTTTCGCTTTAGCTGGTGTTGGTGACATATTTCCCTGAGGGGATCAATGGTTTACTGAATCTGATCAGGTGTATTAATTAAGCTTAATTTAAATTAACCTAATTTAAATGATCTTGATGACATCATTCCAGACCGTAATGATTAAACAAAAAGAACTGTGTAAAAAGTGTTTTTTCACCACTTGAGGTCAGAATATTTTAAAGTATCAGAAGTTATCATTAATCTACGATGTTTCAGACTCTACAATCCCTGGTATCAGTGGTCTAGTCCACAACAATAGAACAACTTTATCCACAGATCTTCTGTAGCTTTGATGAGATGATGTTTAAACGCTCTGAGCAGGTGAAACTGATTAAAGCTCCTGCTGTTCTCACGGAGCACAGCAGCGCTACATGAGAAACAGACAGAGCTTTACAGACACATTAAAGTTAGGCAGGCACTGGTTGGCTCTGATTTATGAGTCAGTGATGATTTGTGTAGTTTTTTTGCCAGTTTAGACGGTGTTTAGGTGGTGTTTGAAGCGGCCAGGATGAGAGTGAGAAGGACATTAACGCTTAAAAACATGTCCTTTCCCTCACAGTGATGGCGTTTTAACCTGAAAACCTTAATATTGATGTGATTGAGGTTAATCGTTCAGCCTTAGTGAGAAGCGCACCATTATTTTTTCCAGAGTTATTACCATTATTCTGGTTTTTTTTGGCGGGGGATTTTGATGTCTGTTTTCTTGTTTGAAATGGACTTTAAGTTTAGAACCAATTTCATAAGAGTCTGGTTGGATCATATACTGGGCTCTGATTCCTGGAGTTTGAGATGGTTTTTGTCCTTGTACAGATACATTGTGTGTTTGGACTGAGATTGGTTAATGGATCAGTCTCCTGACCAATCATGAAGGAGCATCTTACTCAGTCCAGACTTTCTGTTTTTACAGTCAGTGGAATAATGCTACTCAACTGGAAACGGGTTTAAGGTTTAATGTCAGGCTTTCATTAATAGAACACTGTTTTATTTGTTTATGTTTATGTGGTCATACCTACAGTTTGTTTTAATTTCATCTTAACAGGTTGTTGGCACGATTCCACAACTGTCACTAACATCATTGATGGAGGTTAAGATACGTTTGCTGAATCCAACTAATGCAGAAATAGCAAAACATGAACCAAAAACCTGCTCACTAACCTGAACACACCTTAGAACCCTTGTAACTGGTTCTGTGTGGTGTGTGTAATGAGAACCATCAGGACTCAGTGACTAACATGACTAACCTTGTGTAAATTCTGCTGTAGTGAGCAGTCGATGGAAATTCAGTATGTGACTGATGGTTTTAGACAGAGAGGAGAGGACCTGGTACACATGGTCCCAGTGGACCCCACATGTACCACAGACCTCCATTAGTGTCAGACTAGCTGCTCCTCAGGTGTCACATGACCACCTCTCCCTTCAACAGCTGACGAGCCTCAGAATGAAGAGTTAACACTGAGATGATGGAGAAGAAACATCACAGCTGCTAGAATATGGGGAGAAATATGGGATTGACATCAATAATTACAAATATACAGTGTGTGTGTGTGTGTGTGTGTGTGTGTGTGTGTGTGTGTGTGTGTGTGTGTGTGTGTGTGTGTGTGTGTGTGTGTGTGTGTGTGTGTGTGTGTGTGTGTGTGTGTGTGTGTGTGTGTGTGTGTGTGTGTCCATTAATCAGTGTTACTGGCCCCAAAAAGTAGAAACTGTACAGAATGATATGGTACATATTTTTAAAAACAGTAAGAATTCACTAATTTTTTGTTGCCAGTAAAGATAAAAGAAAACTGTATATCAAAAATAAATTTAAATGAAGAACCTAAACTGAGTGAATGCATCATATAAGCACATAATAGTTTAATATCCTTCTTTCCAAAGCATCTGCACAAAATCCTGAGATATTTAAAGTAAACCTCACAGCTTCTTCTCTCTCCTCCACAACAACCTTTCACTCATCCTGACGCGCTGACATTTAGAAAAACGACGAGCTGGCATTCGACCTCCATCCTTAGAAGGAAAGTCAAAAAGTTAGTGTCCTTCAGTGAAGTTTTGATGCTCAAATATTCAGAGCTTCTGATTTTCCCTGATCACAGAAAATAAGAAACGTCAGGTTTTGAAATTGAAAAAACAATCTGAAATGTTTTTAAAATAATAAAATAAATATATTTATATTTGACATCAATACTGGATCAGGACACATTTTGACTGAATGTTTAGCAAATATAGCAAACGGAGGAATATATCAAATTTTATTCATAATCTTGTTCAAAATCTCATGCTCTGTAATCACATGGATGTGTAGGATTTATATGACACGGACTAAACACTTCCTCACATGTTGTACACCACCTTTTAGATTTAAACCAATATAGTATCAATACCTGGTATCAATACCCTATCACAAATGATCTGCCCTTTGTGTTTATGTTGTAATAAATGTATTTGTTTAATCATAAAATCTCAAACCACGTTTATTGATAATATATTGTGTGTATATATATATATATATCATAGATATACATAATTATCGTTATATACTGTATATACTTTCAATAATGTTAATTATATAAAATATTGGAAAATCAAGATCCAACATACTTTATTTGCAACAATCATTGGCCAAGCTGGAATTAAACCATCAACCTTGGCAGTTCCAGTTGTTTTCTCATGATTTCACAGACATTAACCCCAACAGAACCTCAGACAGTCTTCTGTTTCACTGATCAGGAAGTTTGGAACTGGTTTAATCAGATTATCATTGTCCAGCCTTTTTATAGAACACACACACACACACACACACACACACACACACACACACAAACACACACACGCACACACGTTTAATGACGGGAGCTTCCTGTCTTAATGTCCATATTCCTCTGTTTACTGCTAAATACTCTGTTTAATCTCTGAGCATCCAGAGGAAACCACATGGTTGTTTCTGTCTAGATTAAAGTCTTTATTTTAGCTCTGCTCTAACTCATTATGATCTATTTATTTGTGAGAACTGTGACACATTCAATATTAATTAAAGTCCCATCATACAGCATATATTAGTCATTATCAAAAGGAGGAAAGTGTTCATAAGTTCCAAAGCTTTCACCTTGTTTTCATCAGTGAATGAGGGAGGATTACATGAAAACACTTAAAGAAGTGTCGGAGTGTTCTAACAACAGTCTGTGGTCCAGGGTCTGCTCCTCAGAGACCTGCTGGAATCTCTAGGAAAGAACTCAATGATTATCAGACTCTAAACATGGCTGAGCATCATTTCCATGAAGGAAGTCCTTTTTTCAGTGGAGGGCGTGGTCCTTCAGGACAAACAAACATAGTGACTCCATGCTGACAGGAGATCCTGATCATCACTGTTTAAACTGATGGTTTGATAGCCACCACCATTCCTAACCCTAACAGGTTGGTTATTGGTTTGGTCTCTAACAAGTCCTAACATGCAGACCATAGACGTGTATGATGTAGATCAGGGGTGCACAATACGTCTATCGTGGAGGCATTTTATGTTGACCGCGCACATGGGCCGCAATAATTATAATTAAAATAATATAAATTGTAATAGTGTAAATAATCCTCCACCCCAACACAGTATATTGTGAAGAGCAGTCAGTGGTAAATAGTAGCTGAAAGTGTGTGTCCACCCCTGATGTAGATTAACACAAACAAAGCCTCCATCAGGAGCTGCTGTCGGACCATCATTAGATTCTTTATCAGGTCCTTCACTCTCTGACATTGATCACAGTGTTAAACTCTCAGTATTGATCCAGCTCTGAGTTTAACATTGATTATGTCTCAGTCTGTCTATTGGTGATCGAACCATGAGCAGATCTCCAGCTTTCACTAACCATCCCCGTCTCAAAACATTTCCAATCAAAGTCTAGAGTGATTAAGTTCACTGTGAACAGAGCAGATCAAACACAGGAAGTATAAGGGAAAAGCAGGACAACTTGCTCTATTGTTGAATGTTGGTAAAGAACAAAGAGGTGGTATTATGAAAAAAAACACTTTCTAATGGTTTTGCTACAGTGATGTACATTCCTTTAACCTCAGGGCCAAAGTTGAAAAAGTTGTTTCCTCCCTCCCTTGTTATTCCACATTTTGTAAAAAGTGAGCTCCAAACAGTTGGATTTTTCCCCCAATATCACGTCATAAGGTGAAAACTCCTTCTTCTTCTTCTTCTTCTTCTTCTTCTTCTTCTTCTTCTACTTCTACTTCTACTTCTACTTCTACTTCTACTTCTTCTTCTTCTTCTTCTTCTTCTTCTTCTTCTTCTTCTTCTTCTTCTTCTTCTACTTCTACTTCTACTTCTTCTTCTTCTTCTTCTTCTTCTTCTTCTTCTTCTTCTTCTTCTTCTTCTTCTTCTTCTTCTTCTTCTTCTTCTTCTTCTTCTTCTTCTTCTTCTTCTTCTTCTTCTTCTTCTTCTTCTTCTTCTTCTTCTTCTAACAAATGGAGATGGGTGAAAAATAACAAAATACTGGACTTTTAAACGCTGGCTTTGATGTTGCCCTATAGATGAGAGCCTCTTCTTCAGGTTTCTGTTTCTCTACTACAGTAACTAGTTACAGTTACAGTAACTGGTTAGCTCATGGAACAGGTTGCAGTAACTGATTACACTAATCAGCTGTCCTCCACCCATTCAGACCCAGTCACACTAAACCAGAGAGAATTTAGGGTTTTTAAATAAAGAGTGAATGTGTGTGTGTTAAAGGTGAAGCTGAATGACTGTATTATTATTTTCCACTCCTTGTTTGATGAAGTGATGATTCCTGTTTCTTTGGTTCTGTTCCTGTATAAATGCTGCTGTTTTTGAGAGTTTATGAAGTTTTAACGTATCCTCTAAAGTAAAGGGTAAAGTCAGTGATTTAGATTCATTTTAAAAAGCTTTCCAGATTATTCATTTCTCTCTTCTTTCAACATAAACTAACCCGCTGTAATGAAACCATGTCCATAAGTTGTGGACACAGGGCACTGGGACTGATTGTCTCGGTTCAACAACCTACGAGCACGTGGAACTCCTTCTAATCACATCGCCGTCTCCTTCATTTATAATTTGCGTGAACGCTCCGTTACTCCAGAGGGAAATTGGATTGGAGCAGCACGTCCTCTCATGGGAAATTTCCTTTTTTCAAAGTCCCGTCCTTCCTCTGTGATTAGTGGAGGCTTTCCTTCATGTTCTCTAATGTGTGTTTACCGCTGAATAGTCACGTCCTCAAGGTCAGGGGATTAACACACACGCACACACACACACGCACATTAACAGCTAAACTCTCTCAGTGCTTTGGCTGTTACTGTTTTTACAATGTGTGATAATATAAGAAGGTTTAAAGCTTCACTTCTCATTATAACATTGTTCGGACTTCAGGAGAATGTCCATCAGTAAATCTATGGGTTGGTTAATGCTTCCTTAAAGTTAGTTTTTGATAGAAACAAAACCTTTGCTCAATCAACATCTAATTTGACAACAATAGACGTAAATATCCCCAATTACAGCAACAATGCTAATTAATGTTTGTAGTGCCCAGGCAGGGGACAAAAACACAGCAATAAGACAAAATATAGCCGCAAGCGGCAATAAACGGCCTTCGCCCCGCCACCGTTGCCATTCCGCCTTTGGTGCACTGCTTCAAGTTCATACAAAGACATAATATAACAGTGAGTTTTATACTATCAATTTGGGATGTCAAGATTAATCGTGAGGCCAAATATTTTTTTCCCCCCCATGTTAAATTGTCTTCACTCTGTAGGATTTCCACATTGAGCTGGTTTAGGGCCTAGAGTTTCACATTTGATCAAAGTTTCTATGTGCAAATGGAAGCATTTTCAAAAAATTTAAATTTCCAAAGGTAGTGGCCACACCACCAGGGAAGGGGCGGAGCCTATGCGAACGCCACATGCCCGTCAGTGACCAGGGACTCCTGTCGTGTCGTAGCCATGCCCCCTTGCTTTCGGAAAATGTATAGTTCTTTGTATTCAAAAATGGGGAAGATGCAATGAAAAAAAGTCGTCTTGACAGCGTGATTAGCTCCCAATTTTAATTTAACTTACACCAAAAAATGTGACGTTTTGGGCTGGACGCACTTCATCAAACATGAGTGCAGAATTAGGCACACCTGTTTTTGTAGTGTGCTTGATTGAACAAGGCAGTCATGATACATGTCGGCGTTAATAAATGGACATTTATATTGCATGTATTTATAGTCGCCATTTATACTAACTACGTATATACACTAAATATACAGTATATACAAAAATATACACTATATATATATATATATATATACAAAAGTTTACACTAATTACAAATATAACGTTCTTAGGACAAAATGTTATATTCATTACCATACAAGCATCAGGGTACCTGTCATATATTATATAAATGTTATGATGAGTGAATTACCATATAAACTATAAATGAAGTAAAATCGCTTTCCTCCCACAATGCAATGCACCAAACTCTACCATCATTCAGTCATTAAGAGTGTTTACAGTGGAGATGAAAACAAACGTTTGACTCCTTCTTTTTTTGATTAAATGATCTATGATTTATTGATGGATGAGGCCTACACTATGCATATCTGATAAAAGAACAAAAATGGTACAAACGTGAATTTTCAGTGGAACTAATATTGACCACAGCTACAGAGAAGCATCTTTTACATTAGCGACATTAGAAGGTGATGATGTAATGGTTAATGAAGCAGTCTTTAATCAGAGGGTCATTGGTTCTAATCCATCCTGGTCCATCACGGTGGGATGTCTAACTTTAACTGCTCGTGTTGGACGTCACTTTGAATAGAAGCGTCTGATCAATGAAACAGTATTTTAATTTGTAATTGCTGAAGGTGGAGCACACTGATCATTAACGTGAGAAAGATAAATCAATCTTCTGCTTAATAAAAAGTCTATCTACTTTATATTACTAACATTGATCTGTGTAGCCTGAATGTAATCATGTAATGGGTTGGAAATGTGTGCGTGTAGTGCACAGTAGAACGTGCATGTGATATAACTTTAAGTTGGTTAAACTACAGTTTAGTTTGCAATGGTTTTTGTTCTCCTGGGAATATTCCTCCCATTAAATATGATTGAGTCGTTTGAAAAATCTGATCTCGTTAGTGAGTGTCAGCAGCTCTTCATACGTTATCAGATGTTTTTACATCTTCTTCAAATTTCCTCTGCCCTCAGGCCTCATAAATGAGCCGTCAGTAGTACACACACACACACACACACACAGCCTGTGTCATGCACTAAAGTCTGACCGTGAAGCTTATTGATGGTGAGCGAGCTGGGATTTTCTCTGGAGGTGTTCACTCGTTGTCCAGCTGTGCTGTGAATTTTAAAAGGTAGAAATTGATCTGAAATTTCCTCTGCAAACTAAACGGAAACATGGACATTGATTTGAACCGAAACACAACTCTACAGTGTGAATAGTAAGATTGTTTTTGTGCAGAGAGTGAATTCTTCTTTGGTCCAATTCATTATAAATAAGAAATAAGAGCTATTAGCGCTATTAGAGCTGTTTAGATCGAAATGAAGGAAAAAAGCAATTGGAGAGCGAGAGAAAAGTTAAACAGAAACAATCTCCAACTATTCCCTAATGTCAAACACACACAGAGGTAGAAAAACTATTATATCATTTGTGTCTATCTAAGAAAGACAAAAGCTGTGGAAACTCGAGGAGATTTTAATACAAAAATTTCATAACATTTGAAAAACTTTGTTCCACTCCAATCACATCCTGTTTAAAACAGATTTTTACAAGTTTGGCCTAAAATCTTCTAAATGTCCTTATTAGTAGATCTATGTCTAACAAAACACATTATTATACACCATATCCATTCAATTAACGTTTAAAAATGTGACTACTTTACAGTTTTAGAGCCTGTGTTCATCCATCTAGATACCATGATGACAGTTGATGCACAAACCCTGAGTATGGACGGACTCTCACCAAAAGTTTACTCTTACTCTCTAACTTCAGCTACCAGAGTGTGTCAGCACACTGTTTAAGTGAGAGCTCTTCTTTCTGCTTCATTGTCTACTACCAAGCCTCAGAGTTGGAACTGTCGCCCCCTGTGGTCATCACAACTATTTTGGTTTACATCGACATCTTTAACGTTTGACGTTTTTTTAGAGCAACCAAAAGCAGCACAGGTTGTCATTTTGACTGAAAAAGCTGCTAAATGACAAAAAACTACTAAATGATCTAAAAAGCTGCTAAAGAACGTCAAAAGCTACTAAATGATCTAAAAAACTAAGTTGCTCTGTAGATGGATTTGGATCAATCTGAATAGCTGCAGTTATTGGGAGTTAAACAGATTTTGTTCAGTTGATGATTAATGTGATATTTGATCAAAATAAAAATCTTGTTATAGAGCAATATATCATCAGCATAGAAGTACATGTTGTCCTGAGGTTGTGGAGTATGTTCCTTTATTCTTCAGGTGTTTCCAGTGGTTCAATGAATATAGTAAATAAAGCAGAGAGTGGGTGTGTCCATTGGTTACGACTGTGGCCTTTAAGTTATTGAGTCCATGTCCAATCAATGTATGCGTCTCCAAAACCAAATGTGTTTAAGTGTTCTGGTAAACAGTGACAGAAGAAGTTAGTTGTGATTTACTCTCACTTTCAGCCTTTAAAAAAGCCTGTTTGCTCACTGAGAACTCTATTATATTATAATATAATGTAATCTATACTTTATTAAGTATGCCCAGGGAGCAGTTGAGTTAAGGTTAAGGGACTTGCTCAACATTCAACAGTGATGGCCCGGGTGAAATTTGAAATGGTGACCCTCTGATTACGAGCCCACTTCCTTAACCACTAGGACACTACTCCTCCTACTCTAAGCTCTATGTTTTCTTTATTTACAGGTATTTGTAGTGGTCACATGCTCTAACGCCCTGTTATGTTATGTGAGTCCACTGGGTCTCCCTCAGTGTCTGACTCTGTTTCACTTCAACACATCACAGATAATGTCTCTGGTTGTTGATCAGATCTCTGAGCTCAGACTCATCTATAATTTAACTTAATGTTCCAGTGTTTGACCTCAACAAAGGAGACAAAAGTGATAATATCTGCCTGTAAAGGAACTTGTATCAGAGGACGCACTTTGTGTGTGTGTGTGTGTGTGTGTGTGTGTGTGTGTGTGTGTGTGTGTGTGTGTGTGTGTGTGTGTGTGTGTGTGTGTGTGTGTGTGTGTGTGTGTGTGTGTGTGTGTGTGTGTGTGTGTGTGTGTGTGTGTGTGTGTGTGTGTGTGTGTGTGTGTGTGTGTGTGCGCGTGTGTGCGCGTGTGTGTGTGTGTGTGTGTGTGTGTGTGTGTGTGTGTGTGTCCATTAATCAGTGTTACTGGCCCCAAAAAGTAGAAACTGTACAGAATGATATGGTACATATTTTTAAAAACAGTAAGAATTCACTAATTTTTTGTTGCCAGTAAAGATAAAAGAAAACTGTATATCAAAAATAAATTTAAATGAAGAACCTAAACTGAGTGAATGCATCATATAAGCACATAATAGTTTAATATCCTTCTTTCCAAAGCATCTGCACAAAATCCTGAGATATTTAAAGTAAACCTCACAGCTTCTTCTCTCTCCTCCACAACAACCTTTCACTCATCCGCGTGCGTGCGTGCGTGCGTGCGTGCGTGCGTGCGTGCGTGCGTGCGTGCGTGCGTGCGTGCGTGCGTGCGTGCGTGCGTGTGTTATTGTTCCCTGTGGTTACACATCCTAACATGAACTACTCACCTTCACACAGGATACACTGTAACATTTACAGGACAGTAAAAAGTTAAAAATAACTTCATAGATCATCTGCACCTTTAATAAAACCACACACACACACACGTTCCCAGTGACAGTAATATGGTGCAGTGTATGGTATGCAGTTACTTCTGTTATATTGTAACTAAAGTAACTCACTCCGTTCCAACCATTAGTTTCTAACTCAGTTCAGCTGCTGCTGGTAATCTGATTACTTTGTCTTCTAATACTCAGAGAAGCTCCACACAATATCTACTGATCACATCCTCCTCCTCCTGCAGTGATGGACGACATCACAACGTCCACAGAAACCAACTGTAATCCCAGAGTCACTATTTAATACTGAGATAACAAAGCTTTTCATCAGCCAACAAACCCATAGGAAGTCTGTTGACTGTGAAGTCACTCCTACTACGAATGTTTCACATCATCAGAAATAGAGAAATGGATTCCTATTCATTCATATATCTAAAAAGTTTGTATTCTTCCATGAGGAGGTTTTTCAGACGTTTCCATATTAAATGTATGGTTAAATATTGTGAATGTGACATACCTGGTCACATGACCACTTCTCTCTGAGTAAACATGACATGGTACGTGTGCACAGAAGAGGAGACCCAGACATTTCTTAGCATTAGACTTAATAATGATTAGTGCCACATTAAATGTGAAACAGCAAAGGAATGCAGTGTTCTAAGGAGGTTTTGAGCGTCCATCTTTCTACAGAGAAGTCACCAGGCTCCACCCCAAAACAACCTTCAATGGAAAACACCTTCAAACACACATTAGACTTTGAGGAAATTTTAGAAATATCACTTTGATTTATAGAAAAACTAATGGAAACAGCTAGTGACTCAATCACTTGCTTTTCCTCAAAGTATCACATCCTGTTGTACCTGCAGGCAGCGCTCAGGGAAGACTTAACTAAACATGCTACTAGTAATGATGTTGAACTGTTTATAATGTTTGATTCTCTGTGTGTGTTTCACCTGCAGCTGTTAGTCAAAAATAATTGAGAAACTCTCTAAGACCAGCCAAAACAACCATTTTAGACGTGGTTTAGACGTAGATAACAAAGCTTTTCATCAGCCAACAAACCCATAGGAAGTCTGTTGACTGTGAAGTCACTCTTACTACGAATGTTTCACATCATCAGAAATAGATGTTAGAGTAGACTTAATGTGCTGGAACAGATGAAAGAAAAGGTGATTATTCTCCAACAAAATGATTTCATGAGGAGAGAAAGATTCACAGTCCTGTACCTTTAATGATTTTATGTAAATCCTTCAGCTCAGCGTTGAGGTGGAAACTCTAAACTCTCGTCCACAAACAAAGAAATGAAAGCATCGACAGTGAAAACCAATGACCACAAAGTTTCCCTTTCAAATCAGGTTCTGACCTGTTCTACCCTGTCCCTGTGTGAGCTGTATGACATCATCCACAGTGGGAGGAGGAAACTTTTTTTTTTTACCAGGGACTGCTGGAGTTTATTATTTTTAATTTTTTAAGTATATTTTATTTTTCCTGTAAATTCCCATTTAGAATTAGAACATATCTTCCAATAGAGATGTGACTAAAACCAAAATATAATTAAAACCACATCAAATCGAGTCATTTTAATCATAAACTGAAAATGAATTCTACAAAACTAGAGCACTCGGAGAGACCTCCGCCAAGTCCAGCACGAATATTGGGCAAGACATATATACAGTGCACTTCCTGTCACGTCCAGAAGGTTATGTTAAGTTATGTTTAGTTTTTTGTTTTTGTTTTGTCATCCACTTCCTGTTTTATTTTGATACTCATCTCTTCCCTCTCATTTCAGATCCTGACTTCCTCCCTTTGTGTGATTTCCCTCCAGTGTGATTGTTAACTCCGCCCCTGATTGGTTCCACCTGTGTTCCCCTACCTCATGTATAAATAGTCTGTGTCTCCCTTTGTCCTGTGCCAGTTTGTCTTGTTGTGTGCAGCAAGAGAACCAGCATTTATTCCATGTTTCATGTTCTTCATCAGGTCAGGTTTTGTATTCCTTTGATACTTTGCTTCATTTTGCCATAGTTGTGCCTAATATTATTTAATACTTTGTCCTTGCCTTTGTTACGGCTGTTTTTCCTCTGTGAGAGTGATTTTATCTTGCTAACAGACGGACATACCGACATACAGACAGACGTAGAGACAGAAAAACGCAGTTTAAAACATAACCTCGTGCTCTGTGCTTCGCCCTTTTGTGGAGGTAATGATTACAAGGCAGGGAGTTTTGTTCCAGGTTCTCTTGTTTTGGTTTTAAATGTTCTTAATGAGATGATCTCAGTAAGTATACAGTTGTTCAAAGAAGAACCAAAACAAAGCTCTTTTAACCAGTTTAAAAAGTGAAGGTAAAACACTTCTCTAGCTTTGTTTCCAAAGGGGGGGGCGTGGGTCAGGTGGTAGAGGTCGGCTTCTGATCCTGAGTTTGGGGTTTTGATCTCAGTCTATACCTGTTTATGTGTCCTTGGGCAACACACTGAACCCTTAGTTGCTCCTAGTGATTGACTACCGCCTAGCATGGCAGCTAAGTCCCATTGGTGTGTGAATGGGGGAATGAGGTGATATTGTAAAGCTTTGAGACTACCTCAGTGTGGGGATAAAGCACTATACACAAGACCATTTACTCTTAGAAATGAGAAAAATCTAAATAGTTTAATAAAAACGGGCGGGACATATAGAGAATGCACTTCCCTACCACTACTACATTACCCATAAGCCACTGCGCTTAAAGGAGCAGGCCCAGGCCTAGGCTCACCAAAATTTAATCACCTGTTCCTTGTCCCATTATCAACATTTCTTGAAAATTTCATCCAATTCTGTTCATAACTTTTCAAGTTAACTTGCTTCTGCTTCTCAACGAAGATAGTCGCACTCTCTGTTTCTCCCTTTCTTCTGCCCTTATCTCTCCCTGCTGCTGCTTTGTCTGGTCCTGGGAGCCTAACAAGAGCCTCTCTTTGCGACTCATTCAAAACTGGAATAATGGAATTAATTAGTTGGTCTCTCAGTGCTATCGACCAGATTTTTTCGACAAAAAGAACCGGGGGTGGTGAACCCGCATGTCCAAGTGAGACGTTTGCGGTTGGATATGCCCTTAACCATTGGAACAAGTGGCGAGTTGTGTGTCTGTTGATTCTTTCCGTGGAAGAAGTGGAGGACATCTTCGTGATTGGAATAATGATTGTAGGCATGCTGCTGATTGGAGCTAGTGGCTTCCTAATCTATCGAAAAATCGGTACTACGCTGGCAACTGTTTTGGAAAAGCTGCCAGCGATTTCTGAAGGATGTAGCAGGGCTCTGAACACTCAGACGCTGAACGATATCAGAAGCAAGCAAGAGCTGCTTATGGATCGTCTACGCGTTATTGGTAACAACTTGGAGAAGTTGGACGCCCGGCTTGGAAGTAGTTAGGCCACTCATTGGATTACAGCAGAGAGACCCAGGACAGAAGGCTATTGAAAATGGACATAGCCTGTATCGAAAACACATTGCTTATCTCCCTTTCTGCTCCCCCAGCAGTTTCTGTAGACGGTGGCTCTTAATCATAAAACTGATTCTGATTCTAACAGACGGATATACCGACCGACAGTCAGACAGACAGACAGACGTACAGACAGAAAAACGCAGTTTAAAACATAACCTCGCGCTCTGTGCTTCGCCCTTGGTGGAGGTAATGATTACAAGGCAGGGAGTTTGTTCCAGGTTCTCTTGTTTTGGTTTTAAAAGTTCTTAATGAGATGATCTCAGTAAGTATACAGTTGTTCAAAGAAGAACCAAACCAAAGCTCTTTTAACCAGTTTAAAAAGTGAAGGTAAAACACTTCTCTAGCTTTGTTTCCAAAGGGGGGGGCGTGGGTCAGGTGGTAGAGGTCGGCTTCTGATCCAGAGGTTGGGGGTTTGATCTCAGTCTATACTTGTCTGTGTCCTTAGGCAACACACTGAACCCTTAGTTGCTCCCAGTGTTTGACTAGCGCCTAGCATGGCAGCTAAGTCCCATTGGTGTGTGAATGTGAGTGTGAATGGGGGATTGAGGTGATATTGTGAAGCTTTGAGACTACCTCAGTGTGGGGATAAAGCGCTATACACAACAAGTCCATTTACCATTTACTCTTAGAAATGAGAAAATTTTAAATAGTTCAAAGAAAACTAGTAATGTAAACACCTGCATTTAGAAAAAACATTCATATATCTAAAAAGTTTGTATTCTTCCATGAGGAGGTTTTTCAGACGTTTCCATATTAAATGTATGGTTAAATATTGTGAATGTGACATACCTGGTCACATGACCACTTCTCTCTGAGTAAACATGACATGGTACGTGTGCACAGAAGAGGAGACCCAGACATTTGTTAGCATTAGACTTAATAATGATTAGTGCCACATTAGACGTGAAACAACAAAGGAATGCAGTGTCTAAGGAGGTTTTGAGCGTCCATCTTTCTACAGAGAAGTCACCAGGCTCCACCCCCAAAACAACCATCAATGGAAAACACCTTCAAACACACATTAGACTTTGAGGAAACTTTAGAACTATCACTTTGATTTATAGAAAAACTAATGGAAACACAGCTAGTGACTCAATCACTTGCTTTTCCTCAAAGTATCACATCCTGTTGTACCTGCAGGCAGCGCTCAGGGAAGACTTAACTAAACATGCTACTAGTAATGATGTTGAACTGTTTATAATGTTTGATTCTCTGTGTGTGTTTCACCTGCAGCTGTTAGTCAAAAATAATTGAGAAACTCTCTAAGACCAGCCAAAACAACCGTTTTAGACGTGGTTTAGACGTAGATAACAAAGCTTTTCATCAGCCAACAAACCCATAGGAAGTCTGTTGACTGTGAAGTCACTCTTACTACGAATGTTTCACATCATCAGAAATAGAGAAATAGATGTTAGAGTAGACTTAACGTGCTGGAACAGATGAAAGAAAAGGTGATTATTCTCCAACAAAATGATTTCATGAGGAGAGAAAGATTCACAGTCCTGTACCTTTATAATGATTTTATGTAAATCCTTCAGCTGAGCGTTGAGGTGGAAACTCTAAACTCTCGTCCACAAACAAAGAAAGGAAAGCATCAACAGTGAAAACCAATGACCACAAAGTTTCCCTTTCAAACCAGGTTCTGACCTGTTCTACCCTGTCCCTGTGTGAGCTGTATGACATCATCCACAGTGGGAGGAGGAAACTTTTTTTTTTTACCAGGGACTGCTGGAGTTTATTCTGTTTGTTCAAGTATATTTTATTATACTTGTAGATTTCCATTTAGAATAAGAACATATCTTCCAATAGAGATATAACTAAAATCAGCAGCGGCATTAACAAAAATATAATTAATTAATTAAAATAACACATCAAATCTAGTCATTTAAATCATAAACTGAAAATTAATTCTACAAAACTAGAGCACTCGGAGAGACCTCCGCCAAGTCCAGCACGAATAGTGGGCAAGACATATATACAGTGCACTTCCCTACCACTACTACATTACCCATAAGCCACCGTGCTTAAAGGCCCAGGCCTAGGCTCACCAAAATTATGTTTGTATAGATAAAGCGCTATACACAACAAGTCCATTTCTCATTCCTCTTAGAAATGAGAAAAATCTAAATAGTTTAATAAAAACTACTAATGTAAACACCTGAATTTAGAAAAAAAAACATTCAAATATGATCACTTCTCTCTGAGAAAACATGGCATGGTACGTGTGCACAGAAGACATTTCTTAGCATTAGACTTAATAATGATCAGTGCCACATTAGACGTGAAACAACAAAGGAATGCAGAGTGTATTAAGGAGGTTTGGAGCGTCCGTCTTCCTGCAGAGAAGTCTCACGGGATGAGATTTCACCAGAGTTAGAAAAAGGTAAAAACACCAATAGAGATAAATATTATTATAGAAAGCTTTGAAGAGTCCAGAGACGATAAAGTGTGGGAAATGTCAGTTTAGAACACGCACACACACACTTGTTTCATGTTTTCATTTATTTATTTCGCACACATTATTGTTATTTGGTCAAAAATCCATAATCTTTGAGCATATTGTAATCCAAAGTGTTCTGAGTGGACAGTGAAACTCTGTAAATGAGTTTTAGAAATACAGGAGCGTGACGCTGGACTTCAGCCAATCAGAGATCTTTCTACTAACATGGCGATCCCATGAGCTGTTTTCAGCGTTACTATTTGCTGCTCCAGCTGCTCGTCAAAAGTCAATGTCTATTCCCAATCTGCAAGTCGTGATAGTCCCATGGCATTATATGTTAGACACAGTGGTTACACGGCAAAGCAAGAGGAAAAAGGAAGACCGAGGTAGAGAAGCAACAGAATAAAGGCACAAACGTGTTCAGGATGAACAGAATCATGGAGGTTCCCTTGAGTTGGTGTGTGGGGGGATGCGTGCAATCTACTTTCAGTCCGTGCACAGTCTGCCCCGGGTCAGAGAGAGAGAGTGATAACAGGTGGAATAATTAGCTTGTAAAACCGAGAGGAACATTATGGTGGAGACAGAAAACAGACCCATTTCATCTGCAGTGTGGATGGAGTGTGTCTGCTCTGATCAGCTGGAATCAGGAGAAAGAGCAGATGTGATATGAGCCTGTTACTGTCCTCACAGCAGAGAGTGATACGTGTTACATGTCTCTAAAACATCAGAAAACTCTCCAATAACACCAGATAAAGTCCCTACATTTGTCTTTATGGAGAAAACGGTCGCAAAGAGTTCCACAGTGTGCGCGTGCACAAGAAGACCGATGAGTTTTTCAGGAGGGGAGGGGGAATTGTGGAGCCCCACGATTCTACCTACTGCAGCTTTAAGGTGCAAGGAGGGAATGAAGCCCAAAGGGCTTTTACAGGAGCTCCACCCCTTTCAATAAACACAAACAGTTTAAAATAAAGACTAACAAACAAACACTTGTAAAATCATGAGACAAAATGCACACACACACACACATACCCGTTTTTATCACACCGTGAGGACCAATGACAGAATGGTGTCTTATGGGATCCACCCTTTCTGAAGGTCATACAGATCTGATTTTAACTTCTAAAATCATGAAAAATTTAAGGGAACACACAAATCACTTGAAACATCTAACACTCACTGAAAAAGTTCAAACCTGAATTTTCCCAATCGGTCCCCACGGCGTGAGTGATATTTCAGGAGGTGGACCCCACCAGGGTTGAAAAACCAACACACACCTGCTGTGTGTGTGCCTCTCATGCCCCCTAGTGGACGGTGTAGATCCTCCTCCTGTCTCCATAGTAACCTCCTCTGAGCTCAATCACATCACTTTGTTTTTCTTTGTTTCTTCAAGATTAGTTTAGTTTGTTCATTTAGAGCAGGTTTAGTTTATTCTACAGCTTTATGTTAACTTTAGTTAAATCTATTTCTGTTGCTCGTGCACGTGTCAGTGTTTCTAAAGCTCACATAGATTTATAGAGAGGACAAACCTACTTAGAGGCTGGAACATGGAGATGATTCTGGTTCTTTGGATCTTTGGGAGGTTCAGTGACCTACAGAGATCTGGATCTTAGAGTGAGTTATGGAACCAATCAAATCCCAGTACAGGATCAGACATCAGTGCACTAACACACACTCCTGGTCAGAGGTCACCCCAGAGGCTGATCTAATCTTCATCCTCTGAGTATCACTGGTTTCAGAGAAGTTCTGAATGTGTAAGTGTAGAATGTGAATGAATGTGTTTGCTATTCTTCAGTGAAACACAGACCCTCAGAGAGCAGATAAATATAGATTCATATCTGTCTTAGTGTAGATAGTGACTCTAAGTCCTGCAGCTCCTCTGAAACAGCTTTACCTTCATCTGATTGGTCCATCCTCTGTGACTGTGACATTAGCATCAGTGATTTATTGCCACTATAGTGCTGACTCTGCTTTTACCTTTTAATGATGTAACAGACTTTTCTCTATTGTTAGTGGTTTAAAAGTCATTTAGTTTATTTCTGTTTGGCTCACTGATCTCTTCGATGATTAATTGTTTTTCTTTTTTTAACCTATTTGTGAAGACGCGTGACGTTTTGATACCTTTAGTTAGGTGATTAATCAAAAAGTAATCAAAACAAACATTTAGGGCATCTAACCAATGTAAAACTGCTGAGTCAGTTATTTCTCAAATCAAGGTAGAAGGTTCAATAAGACAGTTTTTGTGCTCCTTGACACAACTTATGAACTCAATGTGTTTCTGTTGTAAGGGTGGTACAGTAGCTTCCATTAGAATGCATCACCCTTCAATCACCACCTGGCAGTGCCACAACATATTCTCATCATAATTCTACTTTGAGACAGTAATCCACGCCTTTGTTACCACTTGACTGGATTACTGTAATGCATTGTATGTGGGGGTCCTCCATCGCCCGTCACCAGATGGTACAAAATGCACCTGCACGTCTTTTAACTGGCACATGTAAATATTTCCCCCATTTTAGCCTCTCTCCACTGGTTGCCTGTTCAATTTAGGATCCATTTTAAAATTGTTTTATTTGTTTTTAAATCTCTAAATGGTCTTGCCCCACCCTCCCTCTCTGTGCTTCTACACCCTTACATGCCCACAGGCTCTCTCAGGTCAGCTGATCAGATGCTCCTGATTGTGGCCAAAAACCAAACAAGAAGCTCAGAGAGGACCGTGCGTTTGCTGTTGCGGCTCCAAAACTGTGGAACGATCTGACTCAGCACTTTAAACAGGCCTTTTCTCAGTCTCTTCTTAAAGCTGATAATCGGAGGATGAAAAGAGAGAGAGAGAAAATTCAAAAGCGAACATCTCAATGTCCGTCCCTAAACAGCTCCTCTTCCTCCCCCTGCCTCTGCCAATCGACCAAAAGCCACGCCTCTACTTTTTGTGCACGCACATAGCGGAACATAACAATGTTTTCTACACCAACACCAACATGTAGTATTGTTGTTTGATTTAAACATGTTTATTACCTGTTCATGAGAAATGTCACCAAATCAGGGTCTGTTCGGAATTCTTTTAAAGCAGCAAGTCCCTCCACCTTTGAAAAACATCTAAATTCTGTTGCGATCACGAAGATGTTTATCTGCAAGCTTTGTACCCAGACTTTTCTTTACTTTTTTAGTCGAAACTTTGGAGTTTCGAAGCGCTCCTCCATGACCTATGCTGCTCAGAGTGATACATGTTTGTTGTTGTGACCCGCGGCCTTGTGTCCGTGCGCAGTTTACATTCACTTTGATTGACAGTCTCTGCTACAGGAAGTCGAAGCCTATTGGCTGGGCGATCACTGCGCTATTTTCCATTTGTATAGGGGTCTATAGGAGGAAGGCTGGACTTATATACATTGACGTATATGAATGACCACCGGCAGTAGACCACAGTAAAAGACTAGTTAGGCATTTTCTCGCATTTCAAAATAATGATACATAAAAAATAGATTTCTCAGAAACTGCGGATATCAGCTTTAAGACCCATCTCTTTTCCTTGGCCTTTGATACCTAGTAAGATGTTGATTTTATTTCTTTTACTGCGTACCCTCACTTATGTTTTATGCCTTTTAATTTATTTTTTATTTCATGTTTTATGCCATTCAATTTATTTTTTATTTCATCTATTATGCGTAACAAATGAAGTTGGATTGGACTGGAACATATGGTGACACAGCACAAACAAAAAACTTGTTTTACACATCATGAAAAGATGTGCTGCGTGACATACAGTACTTATCATCCCTGAAGAACATAAACTATGACAAATATTTCATGCAACACAATTTTCATGCATATTTCATGCAACACAATTTCACAAGTCCATTTTGTGTCAGTGTTGTGAACTGCGTGAGATTAAATCATTACTAATACCAATATGGCTGTTTGACCTGAAACTTTTTGAAAAGCATCCATTATTTTGGACTTATTTGGTGATTACGTTTCAAAACTTTTATTTTCATTTTATTTTGAAATCATCGTGGGTTACACAGGACGTAGGGCAGGGGTCCCCAATCCTGGTCCTGAAGAGCCACTATCCAGCATGTTTTAGATGTTTCCCTCTTCCAACACACCTGATTGAAATGATCAGGATCGTTATCAGGCTTCTGCAGAGCTTGATGATGAGTTCATTATTTGAATCAGGTGTGTTGGAAGAGGGAAACATCTAAAACATGCTGGATAGTGGCCCTTGAGGACCAGGATTGGGGACCCCTGACGTAGGGTGACCGAGAGGGGGGAGGGCCATCTGAGCCGCACTCACACTGATATACGAGCAAAGCTCTCAAGTCTCACACATTGGGTGTGAGACGCACACATTTCAACCTGATGTGAGTCACTGAGTAGGTGCATGGGCACGGCTAATGCGCGTGGCTGATGCGCATGCGTGGAGCCCACGGAGGGTGATGGACAGGAAGCGAGTCACACGCACGCGTGGGTGCATGCGTGCGGCTGATGTGAGAGAGTGCGGGACCACAATCACAAGGAGGAAAGGTTTTAACAGCACCTTAACACCTACAAAAACAGCACTAACCATAATAACACTACACACACACACACCATGTTTCCTCTGGAAGTGTGAACCACGCACATGATTTATAGATGCTCGCTAAGTTACATCTGTTTGTATATTAATTACTAACCTTGGATGATAAGCACCCCTGCACTAAGAAATATTAAATGCTAAATAAATAGTTTTATTTGTAGGAATTTATCTTATATCAGATTCTACCTAAACCGCCACATTGGTGCAAACTTTATTTATCAATTTATCATGCGCATGTCCCATAGAATTAAACCAGGGAAATTGCACACGCTAATTTACTTTGCACCCACAAATATACCCCTTTATAACACTACGACTATGTACACCTCTTTGTACATTCAACCTTTAAACACATACTCATTTGCCCATAATTGACAACTCTACTTAAGCAACCACATGAATACATACTTCCAACGGACACTGTACTAGTTACACTAACGATGCATAATGTCCCCAAGCTTTAAATAAACAACTACATAAAGAGAAGAGTTGAGTTTTTAAACAGTATAATCTTAGATTGTGGTGTTTGGGCGGCAGTAGCTCAGTCCGTAGAGACATGGGTTGGAAATCAGAAGGTGGCCTGTTCAAGTCCCAATGCGCACTTCTCGAGCACTGTCAAGGTGCCCTTTTTTTTAAAGTCCAATTGTTAAGGCACAAAATACATTTTCATTTGCACTTTTAAAAAGAAAAAGAACTATTATGCACTTTTGCATTGTTTACTATAGAACCGGAATTTAAATTAATAGGCTTCTTTTTCATTTGTATTATTCCTTTAATTCATTCAAGATTTATTTTTAGTTAAATTGTATTGTTTTGAATAGTTTATCAAGGGACTCTTTTGACAATGAAAAATAAAAGGAAAATAGTACAGTATTTTCTAGTTTTTTTCTCGAAAAAAATAAAGGAATATTTTTCAGTCATCACTTGTCTACAGTCCCATTTTGTAAAATAAATCGTGAGAGAATCGTATCATGTAAGAATTGTATCGCGAGAGAATCATATCGGAGGTTCAGTGAATTGTTACATTCCTATGTCCCATGTTGGTGTATGTGGTCGATGATGAGCTGCTTGTCCCACAGTAACCTCCTCTATGTGATGATGACTGGCCTTTATTCCTCAACATATTCCAGTGCATTGTGATAATCTCTGAGGGCTTTGTAAATCAGAAATGATGAAGAGGATTATCAGATAGAACATTGGAACATGCTGAGCTGAAGCTCATCCAGAGGAACGTTCACAGAGCTTCACTGGGAGGAAAGGCTTTAGTTAAAGCAATCTATTAACATGCATGTCCAGGTGCATTTGTTGGGTTTTTTTCTTAAGAATTTCATATTTCGGTAAGAGCAACGAGATCACTATTGTTGTAATTTGCACTATATAAATACAGTTGAATTTAATTGAATCAGGCACAAACTGGGATACATGCACTCTCATTCCTCTGCACTTCTAACTAGTAAAAGTTTTATTTTGAAGGGGAATCATTGATATTGTCTAGTTAAACGCATTCTATTTTTCCTTCTAACGCTAAGTGGTGTTAGCTCAGTAATTAGCGTTATTTCTCCAGTGTTTACTCGTCTGATTAAAGTCGATTAGATCAGGCTTCACTTACAGCTGAGAGTGATGAACAGAGAACTTATAGTGACCATGTGAACATGAAGCTAACACACACACACACACATCTGCACACACTGTCACATGTGAGCAGATGGTGTAATCCTGTAGATTACCCCCCACACACACACCAACACACACACTGGGATTAAACAGCAGTCCAATCAGATTCTGACCCACTCTCCATGGACGATGCTGAGTGTGGACACAGTAGAGGATGCTTGGCTGCGACTGGGAGCACTGGGCTGTAACCAGTCCAGGTTGGATGAACATTTTGGATGGACAGGTTGGGTAAACAGGTTGGATAAAGTGGAGCTGCTGAGAGACTAACGTATGGTCTGATAGCGTCCAATAACAGGAGGATTACAGGAAGCAGGAACCAGCTTTAACAACGTGAGCTTTATCGTGACTCTGCAGGAGGACAATCATGTGAGTCACTGTATCATTGATTAATAATCAATCAATGGATTCAACATCTTAGCCTTTCATATTTTCTCCTCCATGAGAAACATTTTTAGAAACTTTCTGCACCGACACAGAAAGCACGTTGTTAATGAAGCTGTACACTGCAGAGTGGATTATATTTGGCTCATTTCACAAATGTCCCACACACTTCGGTCCTGAAAATGTGTTTCTTAATTATTCAATAGTCACACTGTACATTTTTTAGTTTCATCGAATTATTACTTTTGAGATATGGACAATTTAGTGAAAAACTAATAAACAATAAATTATTATTAGACAGAGCAAAGCAATGCCATCATGTAAAAGATTTACAATATTCACCAGTGGGGAAATAACCCAAAGTTGGGGTCCAAAATAAAAATGAAGTTACATAAAGAAAAATAGTTTTATATCCCAATAGAGTAACATTTATACTATAAATTAAAAAGATAAGATTTTTCCTTACATTCCCACATGTAGTTATGGGCCAATAGTAATAGTTTAAAAAAAAGTATATTCATATTTCCAGAGCATGTCATCCAAGAACCAATGCACATATGTGACTTATCATTAGTGATGTGAACAGTCTATGTTCATAGCTCGAAGCTGATCTAATTACAGGGCGCTGAGGCATATTCTAAGTTGTTTACTGAAGGAGCAAACATGTTCTAGACCCAAACACACACTCACTTTTTGACTATTTAGAGGAGCTGGCATGTCCACCAGATAGGATGTATAGCAGATGTTTTTGTATATTCTGAGAGAGTAGGAGGAGCTATATTACTATACCATATTTACCTTTACTATGAGCTGTAGTTCCTGAGATATTGGAAGCTGAACATGGAAGAAAAATAAGGACAAGCTTTGTGCTCATTGAGCAGGAGCTGACCAAGGTTCTGTAGGAGAACAAGGGTAAGAAATAATGAGTTATTTGAATGAGGATATTAATTATGATTATTAATATTAGCTCAACGAATTACTGGGTGCCACCTCTTAAAAAGAGGAAATATGTCTAAGTTTTTCTTTAGACTAAACAAAGTATTAAATCAGGGAAGTGAATTCTAACAGCAAGTCTACACCATCATCACAGCTTTAATGAATCAGAGGAATCAAAGATTACAGTTTAACCTTTTATTTGCATAATCCAGTAAGAAACGAGAACGATGCGGTGATTAAATCATGATGAAATGCATTTCTAAGCTAATAAAAGTGAGAATTACATGTAGTAAAGTGAATCACTATTCTAAACTAATCTAGACTAACTATTGTAAAATCAAAGAATAAAATCATAAAACAGCGAGGGAAGACAGACGGGGGGAAGACGGACAAACATATGTGGTGGATTGTGAGTGGAGTGTAAGTATGGGGTTGTATTGAATGAGGATGTATTGAATGAGAATGTATTGTAATTTAAGTGAGTCAGTTCTGCTGGTCCATTGTTCACTGGTCCATACCTTGAGATGCAGTCTGGTTGGACCTGGAGACGTTCTGGGTTTGCAGGAACATCGTCCGTGTAGCAGTATAGCTGCGCTGGCGTGCTGCCGTTGAGTTCTGTTACGTTAAACAGAAGTGATTCTATTGGCCAATCCACAACCCCTTCTGGGATGATCGCAGCCGGTTTCAGACTAAGAGGGACCACGGTTTGGTCCACAATTCAGATGTTGGAAGGTCGGCTTTCAGGCACGTTTTTTTGCGTCTTAGGCTTTCACTGCGAGCAAGGTTCTTAAAAAGTCTAACTGATGCAACTCCAAATAAAAGAAAAATGAAATGAAAGACTGGAAACATGAGGGAACACGTGTGAGCTTGAACGCCCGCGTCCAAAACTAAAGTTTCGGACATCGCGTCTTTTTTTTTAAAAGAATTTGGAGACGCCTTTTGGAGGAAGTGTCTTGGTTGATCATTCTGAGATCATATCGGTGATTGGTCAATGTCTCTGCTTTCAGCTTGTGGGTGTGTCTCAAGTGTGGGTGTGTAGTGGAATGACATAGACAACAGAGGGAGTTCCTAAACATAAAAGAATGCCTAATAATTAATTCCACATATTTCAAAACATCTTTTCAACATCATATCTTAATATATCATCTATAATGAAACAGTTAGATACCAGACACGGCTGAAAAATAGCATAGTTAGTACCTAATAAACCTGAATGTCAACGTTCGGGTTAAGGAATTTTCTTTATCATATGGTTAACATTCAGTACCTTGAACTAAGCTTTGTGATGTTTTCTAGTATTTCAAGCACCTTTTAAATGATAAACATTTTAAAATAGCATTCTGTTGGTTATTGAATTACATGAAAAGAGTGGCATATGACAGACAATATTTGCAATTTCAATTTCTGCAGGAACCAGTAACAATAATCCCTTCTTTTGTGACTTTCCAAACAAGCACATGTTCTTTGTTCTCATTTGAGCAGGAGAGCTAGTGTTATTCCAACGTCCTGTGTGACCAGTGGTTTGGGTTCTGGAGGTGACAACATCTGCAGGGGGTCGGAGCCCAGAGTTTGAAAACTTAGCATGTAAACATTGACTGACTGTTCCCTTTTGATCGTAATGTAGCAGAGAGGTGATATAGGAGGAAAACTATTCTTGGATTCTCCTGTTCTTTTGTTCGGACAGGAAGAGGGAGAAGATCCCCCTGTGGGGCACATTTGCATTTCACAGTAGGAGACAGACTCTCTGACTCCATTGACTGGTGAAACTAGTATCACAAAAATAATCAAAGATCAACTTGGAGGGTTTGGTTCCCTACAGTTCTGAAAGTATCTCTTTATCTGATTTAACACGATTATATCTTATATCAGACCAAACAGCAGCAGGAACAGGTTAAAGCTTTTAGAGTTTGGTTTAATGTTTCATTTTTTATGCTAGGGACAGTAGCACAGTTAGCAGCACTGCTAGCTATTCCTGGGCAATACATATGGGAATGTAATAAAATATCTGATCTGTTTTAACTTATAGTAAATATGTTGCTCTTTATTGGGATATAAAACTATTTCTCTTTATGTGACTTCTTCATTTTTTGTTTTTGGACCCCATGTTTGGGTTATTTCACCACTCGTGAATATTGTACATCCATTACATGAGGCCATTGTAGCTTTGCTCTGTGTCTGATAATCATTTATTGTTCATTAGTTTTTCACTAAATTGTCCAGATCTCAAAACGTATTCATCAGATCAAACTAAAAATATACAGTGTGAATATTGAATAATCATAGAACAATTGGTAAAATGTCAGAATTTTTTTAGGCTGAATGTGCGTGGGATGTCCTGAACATTTGTTGAAATGGAATGACCCTTATTGTCTTTGTGTGACATCAAACATCAGTGAGTGGATGTACATTTCATCATCCTGATACCGGTCCCTGAATGCATCTTCACACCTTTAATGCTCTTTGTGGGTTAAAAGTGTTTGAAAGAGTTGTATTGATCCTATACCAAGTATTTACAAAACCAGAGTCACTGATCTGATCTCAATACATTTGAATAATTAAGGTGGACGGTAATGACTTTTCAGTATTTTTGTAATGTTTTTCTTTTGGATTATTAATTGGCATAAAATAACATTTATAGGTGAACTTTACCTTTACTTTTCAACTGAACTCTACTATTTATTTCTAAAGCATCTAAAGCATCATATATAGGACGTAGCTATACAAGAACAGACAGACTGCAAACAAATATAATCAGTTCAGTGGAGAGCCAATAAATAAAGTATAAAACCGTTGATTCAAAATTATAATAAAAACGTGATCAAAAAGAAAGACATTAAAAAACAAGAATTATCTCGTGTTAAAAGCCAAATTCAAAAGATGTGTCTTTAGTTTTCTTTTAAAACATCAGTGGAACTGATTGAAGATCACACGTAGGACAACCGAAGGGTTGGGGGTTCAAATTCCACTTTATCCAAGTCACTGTCATTGTGTCCTTGGGCAAGACACTTTACTCACATTGCTTGTATGAATGGGTTTGAACGCACTTTGAGTCTCCTTGAAAAAAGCGCTATATAAAGCCAAACTATTATTTTACTTATTATTAGAGCATTTGGTTCAGAAACAATAAAACAGCATTAACTCATATTAAAACTCACAGAATGATCAGAGAGCAGATTTCTCTCTCCTTTTTCCTCTGTTTATTTACTTGTCCATGATTTGTTGTATTTCTGTCTTTTTAAAGATTGTTCTCTTTAACTCATTCACTGCCAGCCATTTTCAGAGCAGCCAAACCCTCAGTGCCAGGCGTTTTAGAGGATTTTCACTGATTTTTCAAGACCCACAGAATATGTTGTGCTATGGCAATCTGAAATCCAGATTCTGAAAGATTAGACCCTCTACTTTCATCAGAAAAAAATATTTTGTTTCTAGCTTGTTTTGTTCTTCTGTAATTCACAGTTGAATAGAGGCAAGTTTCACACAAATCACCAGTTTGTGACAAAAAGCTGAGAAAAACATCTTTTTCTGAAAAAATCTATTAATGACTTTGAAGCAATTTTTTTTTGCTTTAGTGACACTTCAGCATTGGTTTCCTTCTATAAAACTACAAAAACAACACTGAGACCAGGCTTTTGATGACAACATTATTATTATTTACTATCTGAGTCTGAGTTGAATGGATTTCTTACTGTATTTTGGCATTCCTCCAAGTCCCTCCCCCTGTTAGTTTCCACACATGCAACTTCCTCCTCTTCCCGCACATGCCGAGTCTCACCGCTTGCCCCGTTTTTTTGATCATTTTTTCTCACCATCGCCACACTCTCAATAGTCCACTTTGTATGTATGCACTGGTTGAGTGTGAGCTGCTGAGAACTTCAGCATCAACTCTTGTAGCACCATTTTCTGTATGTAAACTCCTTTCCTCTCCCTCTGAGCTCTGCTCATAACGGGTGATCTCTCATCTAAAGGTGCTCTGCTGCCACCTACATGTCACCAGTTGGTCACTACATCATTGTCCAAGTTAGATATTCACCGGAGAGCTTCGTCACACTGTCTCTTAGCAACCTCAGCCGAAAAACACAATTGACGTCTTTGGCAGTCACTGAGTTAATCTCGTGTTCTGTGGTTCGCTAGTTGTTCTCTGACTGATTGATTCCAGTCTCAGTTTCTCACTGTGTGTGTGTGTGTGTGTGTGTGTGTGTGTGTGTGTGTGTGTGTGTGTGTGTGTGTGTGTGTGTGTGTGTGTGTGTGTGTGTGTGTGTGTGTGTGTGTGTGTGTGTGTGTGTGTGTGTGTGTGTGTGTGTGTGTGCAGGTCACTGCTTCCTGTGTACGGTGGACGTGGTTCCGGTGAAGAACGAGGATGGCGTGGTCATCATGTTCATCCTGAACTTTGAGGTCATGACAGAAGAGACGCTGCAGAATCGCACACACGATCTCAACCACCGCCTGCCCACGTGGCTCGTTACAGGTACTAAACATCACACCTTTAAACATCGGCCTCTCTGATTGGACGGAATTAGTCACAACATGATGATACAAATACTTTAGAATTAATTTATCATTTTACAATCATTTATTAGGTTTATTTAAGCCTTTTTCAAAGCAAAGCCTCTTGCCAGGAATTGCTGAACTTTTAATAAAACAGACCAATCTGACAAAAAAACACAAGAGATTCAGGGATTATTGATGATTTAGTTCAGCAGTTAAAATAAATGTGTAAAGAATGATGGTTTAGAGCTGCTGACAGGTGAAAGGAGGAGGAGCTAATGTTTCTTTGATCTGCAGCCTGAGAAAGATTCAGCTGCTACAAATGAAACTAATAACCTGCTGGTTTTACTCAGCCTTAACCTGCTCTTTCTACGTCTCTATTCTACTATGTAAATGTTCATTAGTATGCATTGTCCTGTCTAAATAAATAAAAATAGATAAAATAATGTATCTACAGGCACTTCTCACGGAAAGATGAAAGGACAACAACAAAGAAATTAAACATGTACGTTTACCTGTAAATAAATAACATGTTGATTCATGAATGATGATAGATCATAGAAATCTGACTTTATAAATATTTCTTAAGTCAGAGTTATCTATATTAACATACCATCACGCATTTACTCAACATTTACATCCACATGTGTTTGTCACTGTTTTTTCTGTTGGTCAGAAAAGGATTTAAAATAAACGGGATCACAGATAGAACCAGGGTTAGTATTTGTTTGTGTATTTCTAGAAGACCAAACAGACTCAGAAACAATATGATAAAAATGCATGATTACAAAAAAGAAGTGGGATTCAATAAGTCTTTCTTCTTCCCACTAGTTTTCAAGCAAATATATTATTGCAATTAATAGTGTATATTCTCTTTGATTGTTTTCTCTGTTGGGGTTTCCTTGTACACAAATATTTTTTTTTTTTTATATTCCTTTTTGTTTTTCTTTCTTGTCTCTGCTCGAAACAAACAAACAACCCTAACCCTTAAGAAACATCACACTTATCTCATTTTTATTTCAGAGTTTATAAATAACGTTAGTGCAATGCATAATGACACAATGTGAGTGTGTTTTAAAGACTATAAAAGCTTCAGATAATGTAAATCATCAGGCTGTGATGGTTGTGACCTTTGACCCTCTAAGTCCTATATGTAAAAGCTGAAAGGTCAGATTGGTCTGTTTTCTACTGTAAAAAGGTTTCCTTTGTGCATATAGTTATAAACCAAAGACAGTTTTATTTAGTTGGTTCATTAGATATTAGGTTACTAATATTACTGATATTAGTGTGAGGTTAATCAGGTTACAGGTTTTTCTATTAGCTCTGTCTGCTAGCATAGCATCTCTTCTTCACTGCAAGAATCTGCATGTCAACCGACCACTGGGTTACCAGCGCCCTCTGCTGGTTCAAACAAATATCAGACGTAAATCAGTTCAATGACTGTTTTTTTTTTCTTTAAGTCAAATTGGTAAGGCACAAAATACATTTTCAGTTGCACTTTTTAAAAGAAAAAGAACTATTGTGCAGTTTTGCATTGTTTACTATAGAACAAGAATTTAAATTAATAGGCTTCTTCTTCATTTGTATTATTCCTTTATTTATTTCATTCAAGATTTATTTTTAGGTAAATTGCATTGTTTTGAATAGTTTATCAAGGGATTCTTTTGACAATGAAAAGTAAAAGGAAAATAGTACAGTATTTTCTAGTTTTTTCCCCCAAAAAAATGAAGGAATATTTTTCAGTCATTTGTCTACAGTCCCATTTTGTAAAATGAGAGAATCGTATCGTGAATTGTATTGGGAGTTGAGTAAATTGTTACATCCCTAGTTACAGGTAATGAAGTGACTCTGTCTGCTGAGGTGATTTGAAGGGTTAAATTGAGATGCTAACTACATTCATATGCTTTGTTTGGCCTTATTCCATTAGCTTTAGCCTATCGCTAAATGATAGTATACAAATATCATACTTTACCCATCACTAATTAACATAAAACATAATTTGCTGTAATATGAGGCTGACACATGACGACTCAGTCAGGAGCTAAAAATACTGTTCGCATGTTGTTAGCACGTCGTTAGCTAGCACTGTCAGGAACTGAACTTATTGGTATTTGATTTTATTCTTACATCATAGACCATCCCAGTGTACCAGTGTACCCATGGCTAAACAACATGGCTGTTAAAGCTGAATAATTAGATTAATGAAGAACAAAGGACAGGAAGTTCCTCTGAGGAACAGCTGAACAATCAAAAATGTCCTCGTCTAATGATGCCACAGGCTAATTATCAGACCTGGTCCCCAACATAAAACACACTAAGGCTAACAGTGATACATAGTTATACATACAACATGCTAAAATATAAATAATTTACAATCTTTGTAAATTAATTTAGTGTTTGCAGGCTTGATTAAACTTAAACCAGCTTCACTTTGTAGTTAAAGTAGTTTAGATCTGTGAGTGTTTTCAAACTGTTCAGCAGTAGATTGTTCCTTTATTGTTAAGGTGCTTTGACTGAACGTGGTTTTACATTAGGCTGGTCATCAGTCACTGTTTACCGCTCCTCTCTCTATCATTTTACCTACAATGTCTGGCACAGGATTTTACACACATTTAAAATTTAACTGTAAGAATGCCTATTTAATAAAGCTATCTTGACTTAAAAAGTTGTGATTTTCTATAATTGTGCAGCAGTGCCACCTCATGGGCTTTATGTCCATGACTTTTCATGCCCGTTCCCACACAGTGATACAGTATAAATAATGGGTTAAATCATTGAATGGAAATACAATTTAACAGCATTCATAAACAAACTTTTAGTACTATGTTTTTGTAACTTTTTAACTTTTTCTTTATTTATGTAGTTACGAGTATGTGTGTGGAATCTATCAAACACGGTCTTAGTAAACAAAAGCAATTCAAGTTGGTCCTGATTGTCATTGTTATTGTCTTTATATGTGCTTCAACGTGTTTTATGCTCTTAACATTACAAGAGGGTCCAGATGCAGAACCTTCACATTCAGCTGAAAGTTGTTTAGTGATTATTTGGTGTTGAGAAAAACACGTAGCAAATGGTTTTGAATGTTTTTCCTCCTGTTTAAATCTTTAGCATGAAGACAGTCTCTTATCGGTCCAATCATCTGCAGAATGAAGCTCACATGTTCCTCATGACCTTACAATGATGACAGAGGAGGAGAGTTTAATATGTGTCAGAGTCAGAGTTATTGATGAAGTTTATAGGTCAGTATTAGATAATAAGGATAGAGCAGCGTTAGTGTTCACTTTAGGCTTAATGATCTATCAATCCATCAATAACTGTTGGATTTATGTGGAGAATCAATCAATTAGTGGACTATTGTGAACTCTCCTGATGTATTAGTGCTGACTCAGCACTCTGTGATCATGTTGTCAGTAAAAGATGATGGAGGTCTGTTAAACTAATCCGTGTGTGTGTGTGTTTGTACTCCAGGTCGCCCCAGAGGCTTTAAGCTCCGCCTCCCTCTGCTGCGCTCCCTCTCCAACAGTAAAGCTTCTCTGGATGACACTGAGGCTGCCTACACCCCCACGGCCACACCCCTAACGCCACGCCCCACCCACTGCAACCACCAGTCCTCAGGGAGGGGGGACTTCCTGCCCCCACCTCCACCTGAGCACCATACGCTCAGTGAGAGCAGGTAGATTTATAGATAGACAGTTTGGGGCTAGAATTGTGTCTGAGTTAAATGTTAACAAAGATAATGCAGTTTACAGTAAAAGCATAAAAGCTAATATTACATTAAAAGTAAAAGTGTTATAGTAACATTGTCACTAAGCAGTGGAACATTTTGATATTTGAATGGGTTAGATTGGTTAAGAATTAGCAGAGTAACAGCAAGTCACGTATGGTCGGAAGAAAAATAAGAATACGAAATAATTTGGATCTTAAAAGTGGGAATGTTTTCCACAAAAAATAAAAAATTAATGAATTCATATAATATAGTATGAACATATCTTGTCGCTTTGTTCACTAATCCTGGCTACATTTGTAACACAAACTAATTCTAGAAAAAATAAAGTTTTTGGGGTCCCCCAACACTGCGCGCACAGACACACACACGTACACACACACACATTCTTACTTTTCACTTTTTGTTTATTTTCTAAGGTTAGCTCTTCAGAGTTGGTCTGAGGACCATCAGGAGGACCATCAGGACCATCAGGCGGTCCAGCGTACCTTAGTTTGCGCAGCATTAGAGTTGCGTGGACCCCCCCCAGTGGGTGCTGTCTCCCAGTCCTCACCCCGCCTCAGCCCCCACCCTGACGGCGTGGACTCCACCTGCTCCCTGTCACGTAGTCGTTCCCGTGAGACGCTCCACAGCATGCGGCGCGCGTCCTCTGTGGACGAGATCGAGGCCCTGAGGCCGGACTGGGACCGCAAGAACCGCCGGGCCAGCGTCCGCCCCCCCAGCAGCAGCACCGGTGAGTAGGAACCACGGTTACGCTCAATTACATAGTTCAATTATCCATGTTCAATTACAACTCAAATATGATTACCGTGACCAGCATTTTTTTTGTAATAACAATTAAAATTACAATTATTTTTCCACTGAAATTCAGTTGTTATTAACTCATTCAGTGCCAGCCATTCTCAGATTTTCTAACCCCTCAGTACCAGCCGTTTTTGAGCATTTTGACTGATTTTAAAGACCCACAGAACATTTTCTACTATGACTATCTGAAATCTGACACCAGATTCTGAAAGATTGAAGCCTCTACTTTCATAAAAAAAAGAATTTGTTTCTGGCTCGTTTCGTTCTTTTGTAATCAGCCATTGAATAGAGCAAGTTTTACACAAATTTTCAGTTTCAGAGCAAAAAGCTGAGAAAAAAGCCTTTTTGTAAAAAAAAAACCTGTCAGTGACTTTAAAGCTAATTTTTTTTGCTTTAGTGACAATTCTAACATCTGAACATTGTTACCTTATATATAAAAAAAAAACACAGACCGGGCTTTTATTTTGCTATCTGGGTCAGAGTTGAATTGAATTCTTACTGTATTTTGGCGTTCCTCCAACTTTCTCTCCCGTCAGTCTGCACACACGTAACTTCTTCTTCCTCCCCGACATACAGAGTGTCACTGCTTGCCCCATTTTTTTTTTTTTTGATTTTATCTCACAATTGCCACATTATTCATGAATTCCACACTTTCTCTGGTCGGAGTGTGCGCTGCTGGGAACGTCACAACATTATCAATAATCCACTCAGGTTCACACATGTTCTGTGTTAGTATGTGGTGCTGTGAGCTGCTGGATATGTCACAATGTCACTCTGTGGCATCATAATCTCCCTTCTTTTCCTGCTTCTTCCTGCTTTGCTGGGTAGCATCAGTGACTAATCTCTCATCTAAAGGTGCACTGCTGCCATCTTCAGGACACAGTTGGTCACTACAACACCCCACAGCTTAGATATTGATGAGGGACCTCCGCCAGGGTGTTTTCTAGTAATCCCCGTGAAAAAATGCAAATGACGAGTTATCTCGTCAATGGCACTGAGCGTTTGTATTTGAAATGACGAGCTATCTCGTCAATGGCACTGATTGAGTTAATTACTAAATTTTAAATTTAATTAATCACAATTGCTGAGCCTGATATAAATAAATAACCCCATAAAACTTTTTTTTGCCTTAGCTCAGAAACAATTTTCCAAATGTTTTCCATTTTTTTGCCTTGCCTCTGAAATTATGGTGTTTTTATTTTTTTCTCATTTTTTTTCACCCCTGTTTAAATGTGCTCATTATATTTGAAGTAGTTTGTAAGTTCTTATGATAAAATTATCTAAAAAAAAATCCCACATTTTTATTTTTCGATGCCCTACTATAGTCTTATCTCAGGAAAAAAACATTTAAAAAAAATGTTATGCCTTATGATTTCAAAAAAAATCCTAAATTTTTTTATTTTTATGTCTTACTATAGTCTTACCTCAGAAAAAATTATGTCTTTTCTCAGAAAAAATTCCTAAATGTTTCCATTTTCATGCCTTATTATAACCTTATCTCAGAAAAAAATCTAAAATGTTTCTATTTTTATGCCTTGGCATTGACAGTTTTACAAATACAAAGTCAATTATCTGAACTCAATTACTAATTTATTATGAATACAACAGCAACAGGTTTTTTCAAATACAATTAAAATTCTGTCATCATTGTAATTAATCATCAATTATGCGTTTACACTTGTAATTGAGCCCACCGCTGGTAGGAGGCATAGGAGGCCCCTGGTGACCCCCCCGTGCACGTCTCAATGCTCTGTGTGTGTGTGTGTGTGTGTGTGTGTGTGTGTGTGTGTGTGTGTGTGTGTGTGTGTGTGTGTGTGTGTGTGTGTGTCTGTGTCTGTGTCTGTGTCTGTGTCTGTGTCTGTGTCTGTGTCTGTGTCTGTGTGTTTGGGTCTGTGTGTGTGTCTGTGTGTTTGGGTCTGTGTCTGTGTGTGTCAGGTGCAGTGAACAGCAGATCCAACATCTTTAACTCTACGTCTGACTCTGACCTGATGCGCTACAGAACCATCTCTAAGATCCCTCAAATCACCCTTAACTTTGTGGACTTTAAAACGGACCCCCTCATCGCCCTGCCCCCCGGGGACATGGACATCATCGCCCCCTGTAAGCTCATCGACCGCACCCACCACGTGACGGAAAAGGTCACACAGGTAGGACCCACGGCCAGGGGACGCAGGGTACGAGGGACCAGGGGAGCACGGGTTCAGTCTGTGATGATTAAACACAGGGAGGGAGGGAACCATGATTCTGGGCCAATGGGAATGAGTCTGAGAGATGATGATGATGATGATGATGGTCTGTCTGAGGTCACACTGTGACACTAGTGTGTGTTCATAGTTCAGATTTGAACCCTCTCAGCCTGTTTCTGTTCTATCAAAGAAATTATCATTTTCAGAATTTCTACCCCCTCAGTACCAGCCGTTTTAGAGCATTTTGACTGATATTTAAAGACCCACAGAATATTTTGTACTATGACAATCTGACACCAGAAGAATAAGCTTGTTTGTAGCTTGTTTCGTTTTTCCGTAATTAGCAGCTGAAAAGCTGAGAAAACAGGCTTTTTCTAAAAAAAAAAAAGGTTTTTTTGCTTTATTGAAAACTATAACATCTGAACATTGGTTTCCTTCTAAAAAACAACAACACTGAGACAAGGCTTTTGATGGCAAAATGATTATTTTTACTATCTGGCTCACAGTTAAATGTTTTGCTTACTGTATTTTGTGTATCACAGTAGAACTCTGTCACAGTGTATCCTAGAAACTTCAGTGAAAAAACACAATTGACGTACTATTACAGCAATGGCACTGAGTGAGTTAAGCTCCTCCCACTTTACAGAGCTGTCTGTCCCTTCATATCCAAGAGTCTCTCACCCAGTGTTTTTCAACCTTAGGGTCGCCTCAAATGTCTTGTAATTGATTTAGAAAATTTATAACTGATTTATTTTTTTAATTAAATTAAATTACATTCTTTTTAATTATATTCCTGTTATTATTAAATTATATTTAACACCCAATCTTAACAACTGTATTTTATACTTTCACTTTCTCAAATAGAAATAAAATGCAGTATAAGAACATGTAACGAAATTGTAGAAAATTGTGATATAAAAATGGGGTCACGATTCAAAAAAAGGTTTGTGACCAGTGTTCTAACCTGTGTATCATGCAGCAGTATTTCTCCACCTTCAGGATCCACCGGCACATTGGTGGTTAAATGAATCTGTCCCCACTCAATTAAAATCTCTATTTTCTTCCGGAATAGTGTTTTTGTTGGTTTAGTTATCTCAACAGGGATTTAAACCTTAACATTAGCCACAGGTGTAAGGAAAGATGATGGTGTCTAGATGTTTTAGGAGCTGAAGTAAGAAGGTGGCTGAGTTATTGCACAATGTGATTTATTTTTAAGTTAACAAATGGTTATATCATGATTTTATTTGGTGTCAGTCATTTATCAATAATACCCTCTGTAAGGAATAACAATTTCATTTTTTAAATATTGTTTTTATAGCTATAGGGAGCCATTGCTAAAGAGTCAAAGAGCCACATGAGGCTCCAGAGCCCTGTTTTAGAGGAACAATGACCTGTAATATGATCTGTGGCCTGAAGAGGGCAGCATAACATTAACAACATGAACCCACTGTAACACTATAAAAGATACATGATGTTCTTTGATCATTCTCACAATGACTTTTTCATTTTGAATTCATTTCATTTCATTTTATTAAAACTAGAGCATCTAACCCAATCATCATCATCATCATCATCACCATCATCATCATCATCCCGTGTCTTTTACCTGTTTTACTTTTTTATTATTTCTATTATTTATGGTACTCTGCTGTTCCTGAGGAACATATTGTTGTAGTAACTGTAGTTTGTGACGTGTTTCTGTTACTGCTGGAGTTAAAGGGACAGTGTCTACAGAGGCTGGTTTTACTGATGAACGGAAATGTTAAGAGTGAGTTTCAAAGTCAAGGAAAGACAAATAGAACTTAGAGGAGTGTGTGAGTGTGTCATATTTTAGAAAACGTTGGTTTGTATTGATGAATCTGCTTTAGTTTTTAGTAACGTCTGTAGTTCCTTTGATCCTCAGCTCCTCCATGTCCTCAGTTACTTTATGAAGTTCCTTCTGATGATGGTTCCACAGGTGATCCTGATCATTCATCTCCTCTTTGACTGAGTTCTGCTGCTGTTGTTATGGTGTGTGAATGCTGTTTGTTAGAAACAGAAGCTTTGATCTAAACTCAGTCAGTGACTTTGATGATTTCAGAGCTGATTAAATATTTAATCATTCTGTAAGTAGACTTATTCAGACTTTTTAAACCTTGAATATATAGAAATATTTAGAATAGAATGCAGAGTTTTGTTAACATTTGTCTTGATGATTGAAATAACATCAGAAATAATTCTGATTATGGTTGAATCAGTCATTTTCAACCTTGAGGCCGTGGCCCCGTGTTGGGTCGCTTGAAACGTCTAGTAAAAAAAAAAGATTAATTCTTAACTGAATTTTTAATTGTTATTTTTCTAATTACAACACAATCTTAAACAACTATATTTAATACTTTCTCAAATATAAATCTAGTTCAAATGTAAGGCAGTAAAAAAAAAAGAATCTGAGCTGGAACAACTGCTCACTAGGGCTGGACGATATGGACCAACTATCATATATCGATATTTTTTCTCCAAATAGTGATATATGATATAAATGTTGATGATTTCATTTATAATGAAAGACAGTTTTGGGTTAAATTTGCTGATTCAAAATGCTACACAGGCACATTTACTAAAAAACAGCTGCACAATATGTTCCACTTTAGTCTGTTTCTCCTCTCAGAGACAGCACGTGTGAGTGAGATCTGTGGGTTAGGACACACTCATTGATCATCTAACTGAGCTTTTGATGCTGTTTTGAGAAGAAGTGAAAGCAGCGACTCGTAAAAAAAACTTATTTTAATACAAAAGAAGCTATATAAATATATATATATATATATATAGGCGATTCCCCAAAATAGAAAACTTGATATATCTTGAATCTCGATCGCCCAGCTCAACTGCTCACTAATCCTGGCTATCTGTAGCTAATCTGTATTTGTAACTAAATATAATAAAAACAAATTCTAAAAGAAAAAATGTAAAAATGTGTGCTACAAAAATGTGGTCACGATCCAAAAAAGTTTGAAATCACTGTGTTAGAGGATTAAAATGCTGATTAGTCTTCATATTTCCTAACGTAGGCGTCTGTAGCTGCTACAGCTCTGAGCTGTAATGTCCCTATGATGAGGAGCTAATGCTAATGCTAAGCTAACGGTGTAGAAGCTGCTGCTGCAGTATAAAGAGATGTTTTCCTCTAATCATTGAATCAGTGTGATGAAAATGTTTCCATGGTCTTCATCAGCAGAAGCAGCAGCTCTAAATACTGTATGATGAGGTATTTTTAGCAGCGCCACATGCTTCCTGACACACTTTATTCCTCTTTATCACTGAGTCCAACAAGTAGGACACACAAAAGCGTGCACAGTGTGCACGTGGACCTGCTAATGTGTGCAGGGGCAGGGACCGTGATAGAGGCTGCTGACCACACGCTGCTCACCTCGTTAACACCTCCCCTGATTCCGTTATCTGCTGTGAACACATGGAATGGTCATGTGACATTAGCGTTAGCCAATTAGCTCAGTGAGATAGACGATATCAAATGCACAAAAGAATGTCACCTTTATTTATCTTCCTGCTCTGTGTTTGTTGCTCAGAGTTGCTTAATTTGGCCTAAAATTGCCTGACCCTTTCCATTGCTGCGCAGCAGCTATAGTTACTCCTTCAAACATGAAGGCTAATGTCAGGCTTGGAAATGCTAGTTTGAAACATGCTGACCTCCAGGGTTGGGGTCATTTACATTTTTTAATTACAATCACATCTTCAATTATCCATGTTCAATTACATCTCAATTACAGTCACCGTCATTTTTTTCAATTACAACTAAGATTGTCAAATACATTCTCAATTACTAAAGTTCAATTAAATTTAATCACAATTACTGAGCTTTTAATAAATAACCCTTATAAACTTATCCTTCCTGTTGTGTTAGCTTTCTTTTTAGCATCTCTAATGCTAACGGGTCAGTTTGATCAATGTCTTAAATCAGCTGTAAAATACACTAATAAATATTATCTATCATCTAATTAGTTTATCATCTATTGGTTACTTTGTTTCCTTTTTTTCTTTCACTATATCCCTGGAGATATATTTATGTTTAAATGGTAAAAATGATCTTAAAGAGAAGTGACAGGTGGTGGGAAAACATATTTTAATAATTATTAACTACATATGTGTAAGATCTAGAACTGTAAGAATGTTCACCAGGTTTGTGTTTAATTTAATTGTAATTGACAGGTTATGTAGAATTCCCCTGACAATTACAAATATAAATACGTCATAATTTTTTATAATTACCAATAATGCAAATACAATTATAATTGACCACAACACAACTGACCTCCATACTGAATGTGACACAACTAATAGTTTGGTTCTATCTTCAATTTATTGATTGATGAGGTCTACACTTTGTGTAATGTATATATATATATATTGTCCCAAGCAGCTTTATTTTAAACATCTGTTCAGATGAAGAGGATGTAAAACATGAAGCATGGTATAATGAAAGCTCAGGATGAAGCATGTGAAGCTTGTCCTGTCGTCATGTCTCTCCAGTGTCCTCACATTGTTTTATTTTTCCTCTCCTTCTTCTTCTGCTCTCATCCTTTTTCCTTCCTCTGGTGCCCTCGTCTCCGTCCTCTCTCTCTCTCTGACCCATTTCCATGGCCCAGGCTCCATTAATCACAGTGTGGTCCTTTTCCTTCTCACAGCAGCCGCCGAGGGTCCAACAGAGCCTCTGATTGGCTGAAGTGTAGATACACGTCTAACATTAGATTTATCAGCGTTTGATCAGTGAGACAGACTAATGTAAGAAGATGAGAAACACCAACACTACACAGTGTTTTACAAGGGCCTCCTTTTCATTTTCACAGAGCAAAAATCTGAATTTCTGTCCATTTTTAGCATTTAAACCACGACAAAGAGGATTGTTTAAGTTACACATGTTTTACTGTACTGTCACTATGATGTTTTCATGTCATCAGAGGATTTTAGGTTGTAGTTTAGAAGCTGGTTATTAATATATAATCTCATAATGTGTTTTTGTGCATGAATCAGCTCTGAACAGGAATGACACTCACATTTATACACATGTATATACGCTTCTACACGTTTGCTTCTAAAGGAAACTTTTTAAACCAGTGACATCACTGTGTTATTTCCTGTATGTAACGAATGTAAACACTAATAAATATCATGTTAATGTAGTTTCTAACCACACACATCTGTAATGATGGATTTAAACTCTTCTTGGAATTCTAAAGAATAATATTGTTGTATTAACGAGGGCTGCACAATTAATCACATTTTAATCATGATCACGATTTTGGTTGCCACCATGAAATAGATCTGATCGTCTGCAATATTTATTAAGTTTAAAATATGGGCTCTGCACTCTGTAATGTATTTATTTCATTATCCTTTGATACATTTTAAATTCTTGGGTTATATAATTATTTATATATTATTTAAAGCTTCATTTTGCACTGTAAACTGTGCACATATTGTTGCTTTAAAAGTAGTGCGATTACAATGTTGATCAAAATAATCGTGATTGTCATTTTAGCCATGATCGTGCAGCTCTAACGTGTTAACGTCCTCTCATAGAGGTTATTATAATCAGTGAATTATTGGATGTTGTCGTACAACAATAATCAGCATTAGGTGGTCAGTGAGTGTTTATTGGGCTTAGTGATTATCTTTATTGATCAACTGTTGATTGTTCCATTGATTGAATTAATAGCTTTTCTACGTCGTGTGGATTAATCACTGAAAGGAGATACAGTTTAAAAACACTAACATGGTGTAAATGATTAAACAGAGAGTTGATAGAGAGGAAAGAATAGCTGCAACCTTTACTTCTGATTTACTAACAAATAATACTGTGTGCACTAATACACACATCAAACACAAAATAACACAATCTATGGATGACGTTAGACAGGCAGGTGATACTGTCAGCCTTACGCACGACGGCTGCAGACGTGAATGAGAGGAAACGCACACAATTTATGAATTAATTCATTAAAAACATTTATTCTACTTCTAACAGACTTTTAACTATTTTTTCCTTTTTTTGTCTGTCTGTTTTTCCCACACACAGCCTCACATGTTTGGTTTCTCTTACTTTATATTCACGTGTTCATGTTGTCCTGTTAAAATGATCAGGATTCATGTTATTTTTTATTCATTTCATTCTATTATTCATTTAAAGTCACTACGTTTACATTCCAACCCTAAATGTATACATGTTGTGAGTAATCCATGTTGGTTTGTTCAGTGTTGTTTGTGTGTTTTTTGTGTTTATAATACGTAATGTATGGAAACATAGAAAACATTTATTTTCACTCTCATTTGAAATGAACCAGTTCAGCGTCTCATCCAATCACATTTCAGTATTCACATGGGACACGTTTGGTCCATAAACGATCAGAGCGGGGAGGCGTTCAGGAAATGATCCCTGACAGAGTGACAGATAGAGGAATGGATTCATCTACAGAACCAGTGGAGGGAACACACACACACACACACACACACACACACACACTAGTGAATCCATCTCTAACTCCATAATCTCTGAGACCTTCAGAGTCTCGAGAGATGTCTCTGATGTCTCATAGTGATCAGATTCTAGCTCTGCCATTTAAACCAAACCATTATTATCTATGATGGAGAGAAAAGTTCTGACCTGCTCAAATATCACCACAAATACCAGAAGAACTACACACTACTGTTAACACACTGACCAACACACACACCGTAAATACCAGGAGGACAGCGTAGGGCTGCAACACACATAACTACAGAAAGTCCAACATAATCTCAGACTATTTTCTCTCTACAGCTGGAAAATAACAAGGAAGTTCACGTCCCAGATGTGTGTGAATAAAGGTGAAACAACAACACAACAGATGAGCTAAATGCTCAGATATCAGAGTTTATCAAATCAAAGGAAGAAGTGAGGATGTAATCTGAACGAGACGGAGAGAACGAACGACTGAGACTGTGATACACACTAACACATAAATATCAGTCATTTTAAACCTGATCTAAACTCTGTCGCTGGTTTCCAGGTGATGATGAGGTTCATAGTCAGTGTTAATGCTGATAGCTATCATTCATCATGTTCCTCTGCTCTTTCAAAGTCACCTCAGACTAATTAAAACAGGATGGATGAGGTTCTAGCTCGTGTTTAGTGTTTGTGCTCCAGTGCATCATCATCATCATCATCATCCACTAACCCACCCTACTCCTGCTCCTCCACCTCTGCCCTGGAGATTCTAAACATCCGTGTTATCATAGCCTTCTTTCAGACCTCATTCATTATAGGATTAGCAGAGTCGTCCTTTGCCTAGCTTAGTGCTACGATAGCTCAGCTTCTGTATAGTACAACCACATGTTCAATCCATTTAAACAGTAAAGTAAGCTAACGTATGTACAGGTTGGTCTTTAAATGACTTTAAAGTAGAACTACAGGTTTGATGTCTGTTCATATCTGTAGATAGAGTTAACGTCTCTACAGGTGGTTAGTCTGGGCGATCGGGACCCAAAGCCCTTTTGGAAAAACAAGTCACCAGTTAGATCTGAACGCTGCTAAAAAAAGAGCGACAAAGTTGCTAATTTGGCTACACTGCATGTGTGCGTGTTCATGTTGTGTCACTGACACAACACACCACATACACACTTTAACCTACACAAGTAAGGTTAAAGTGTGTAGGACATGTGTGTAGGACATGCAGCACAGCCGCATACAGAGGACGTGCAGTGATGTCACCGTTTGTGAGACAACTGAAGCTAAGGTTAGAAATGTGTGGAGGAAGAGAGCTCTGTGTGACGGCATAGTGAAAGACATTCTTTTTAAGTTCTCTGAACGTTTAGAAGGGACTGTAAGGTGCTGCTCCATTGATAAATGTTCTGTGTTAGGGTGTCAGGATCTGTACAATATTCTTCCAAATCAGTTGGTTCAATATTCAGCGCTACAGAAACTTGTGGAAAGATGATTTTCTGGACTTTTCACACCCTGGTCTATGCAATGATTGAATTCATAAACAGTCCTAGTCGTCCTATACTGGAGAGGAAGTGAAAGCATCGAAAAGCTTGGAGGTCACACTCATCTCTCCTAAGGATGGTAACATAGCTGACAATATAGAAAGAACCAAACATCCATTAGGTTTCATACATTCGTATGTTTTCTGACCCATTTGTTCCTGTTTTCTGGGTGGTGGTGGTGGGGGGGGGACAGGGCACCAGTTCATCACAGACACACACAGAGACACAAACCATCACTCACACTCACATTCACAATACATCCCAAAACTTTTATATTTCCGTAAATCAATTATTTCACTCGTACTTAGCTAGAAGGGAATATTCACCTGTTGACTTTACTCTCCTGATGGCTGTAATCCATATACAGTGAAACAGAAAGTTTTTGTTTCCTTTGTTCCATTTGTACAAACGCTGAACATGATATTAACATTTTGCTGACATGAGTAAATGAAACGTGTCTTTCTGGGACAGAACACAGGCTAACAACGCTGTGGAGGCCTCACCGTCCAATATGGCTGAAAAACAGACACACACACACACACAGTATGGAATCAAACACTGCAGCTTCTTCTTGTTTCTGCTCCTATAGTTCATACCCTTTAAAATTATTTTCACAGGATTTCACTCGCTGTGTTTCCATTACCCTTGGAAATGCGCAAAATATAAATAGTGCAATAAAATCTGGTAATGGAAACACCTAAAGTTTTTTAGTCTTCATAAGGAGGTTTTTCAGAAGTTGTGTCGCAAAAGTGCTATGGAAACTTTTTCTGCAAATACACGTCACAGGACGTAACGTACACGGTCACATGACCGGTACGTGTGGACAGAAGAGGAGACCCAGACATTTCTTAGCATTAAACTTAATAATAATTAGAGCCACATTATACGCGAAACAACAAAGGAATACAGAGTGTTCTAAGGAGGTTTGGAGCGTCCATCTTCCTGCAGAGACGTCTCACAGGATGAGATTTCACCAGAGTTACCAGGCTCCTCCCCCACAACAACCATCAATTGAAACACCTTTTAAGTGCAATTATACTTTGTGGAAATTTTACAAATATCATTTTGATTTAGTGAAAATCTGTAATGGAAACCCAGCTACTCATACATGGTGTTTTTTGAATTGTGTAGTTATTTATCGTCCAACTCCTCTGCTCCTCTAATAGCTGGACTTTGCTGATCTTCCTCATGGAACTGATAGTTCTCACTGTGGACAGTGTTTGTTCAACATGAATCCTCATCGTATTAAAACTCACACAGTGGAATATCCCCATAACTCTTAGATTTCATCACGGTGTCTGCATTAAGGAGCAGGTTCTGATGCAACACTAGGCTATAATGTTGTGTTCCGTGTACATTGTGTTTGTTTTTATGCTAACACAATAAGTTCATGTTGCTCCCGTTGATAAATCATCCCTCTCTGCGACCTATTTGAATAGTTTTGCTGTTAGAAAGGATTTGTTCGGCCTGGTTTCTACCCCAGGCCATGAGAAGGAGGGGGTGAATGAAGGAGATGGACGACGTTAGCCAACATTGCTAGCTGAGCGCTAAGTGGGACAACGACCGTGTGCCAAGAGGCGGGGCTAATGGTGCCATTTGTCTTCCATGATTGTGGAAAAAGTGGGACATAAGAGAAAGATGGTGTTTGTTTTTTCTCTCTCAACTGGTGGAGAGACAACCAGTGTGTGTGTGTGTCACAAATTACTCAACCACAGTTTAGATTTTTAATATTTATCGCAGTGTTTGATCTGAAATCATTCTTTAAATAAGCTAATTTAGTAACTGTCTTGAAGTGGCTGTTAAAGTTCAGGTCTGAGTACATAATGTGCTACTTGCTGTGTGCTAGCGGCTGCCTGTTAGCGGCAGATGTCCATCTGTTAAACTCCATCAGTCCTGAGTGTTGAAGAACTGAGAGACATTTGAGGAAACACTATGAATTTCTCTTCTGTAACTAACTCTGTAGCTGCACGCAGCACGGGTCTGTTTACACACTTCTTAAAGGGACAGCGTCCTGAATGTGGTTTAGCATCACTACAGTTTTTAATCACAGATTTCAGCCTTAACGAAGGAAAAAGTCAAAAGTGGCACAAAATGTTGATATTGTGCTGCTAGTGATTAATAAAAGGGTCTTAGTGGCATTTTTATCCATGAACCATTAATGTTTTTCTTGTAAAACTATATTGAAAAATAAATACAATTAAATTGAGTGTTTTGGAGCTCAAAACACTCCTTAAAATAGGTTTTTTATTAACATGAGTGTGTTACCTTAAAAACAAATGGAAATCACTAGACTGATCTGCTTCCTTGTTATTTAGCAATTGTTGCTAATGCTACACCACTTTAGTTAAACAAAGTAAAAAGACTAAAATAACATGTCAGCCTTTTTGTTTGATAATTGTAGAGTTTTTACGACAGTGACATAACCAAAAGAAACCTTTAGGTTAGTTTCATTGGTAAATAACTTTAAAATAGTATGAAAAGAAAACATTGTGATGTAATTTTTTTCCATATCACCCACCTCTAGTTTGTAGTGGTCTATTGTCTCCTGGGGGTACAATTATGTAAATTGTGTGTCGTCTGCATAATTATGGTAGCACATTCTGTTGTTTTATAGTGCCTGAGTCAATGGGAGCCTGTAGATGTTGAACAGGTAGGGGGCCCAAAATAGAGCCTTGGGGAACTCCACAGTTCATTTGTGTTGGCTCAGATTTAGAATCACCAATAGACACAAAGTAGTCCCTGTCTATTAAACTGGACTCAAACCAGTTCAGTGCTGTGCCAGAGAGTCCCACCCAGTTTTCCAGTCGGTCTAACATAATGTTATGGTCTATGATGTGTCTAATGCTACACTGAGGTCCAGTAATACAGAGGCTGAAATGTTGGTGGATGTCAATGAGGACGTGAAGAAGAGCTGTGGTTTAAATAAAAGCCTGATTGGAAGACATCAAAAATGTTTTTAGGGACAGGAAGTGGTTTAATTGTTATAAGACAGTCTTTTCAATGGTTTTACTTAGAAATGGGAGCTTTTCAGACTAAAGACATCTGTGAATGATGACAGACAGTGAATCATTACAGAAGCTGTGTTTCCAATACTCTTCAAAATGAGTAAAGTTTTTCAATATAAACTGGTAATGGAATCACCTGAATTTAGAAAAAAAACACTCAAATATCTCTAAATAGTTTTTATTTTTCCATGAGGAGGTTTTTTGTTTCCATATTAAATGTATAGTTAAAGCTCAATGTAAAACCTTTTTACACAATTCCATGTCACAGGACATGGTGTACCTGGTGACACGACTACTTTCTCTGAGAAAACAGAGAAGAAGAGACCCAGACATTTCTTAGCATGAGATTTAATAATGATTAGGGCCACATTAGACGTGAAACAACAAGGGAATACAGAATGTTCTAAGGAGGTTTGGAGCGTCCATCTTCCTGCAGAGAAGTCTCGCGGGATGAGATTTCACCGCAATTACCAGGCTCCTCCCCCAAAGCAACCTTCAAAGGAAACACCTTCAAACACTCATTAGACTTTTTGGAAACTTTACAAATATCACTTTGATTTAGAGCAACACTGTAATGGAAACAGCTAATGTTTGATGTTAAATGAGTGACGTTAGGAGCTGATGCTGATGTAGTTTAGATTCTAACCCGCTTTGATCTGCTCTCTGCTTTAATTTATCATAAATTTAGTTTCTAAATTCTATGCAAATCTGTGTTTTTTTGTGGGGGATTATTTTAGGTGCACGCAGTGAGGAACATTTTGGGGTTAGTGCTGCTTTTTCATGAGGAGCCAGTGGGTGTATCATCTCCAACACACACACACACACACACAAACGAGGTCAGTAGAAGTCGGTGTCATTTGCTAGCAGGACGTTATCAGTTCTCCATTGTTTGATCACAGCTCCTTCAACGACGCTGCTGCTGATTGCATTTACATTGTGTGTACGCCCCAATATTGAGGAGCAACGACTCAGTTTGATTAAACACAACTTTCCAAGTGAGTTTATTTCACGCCTTATGTTTTCTGAAGCATAAAAAGATGGAAGTGTTTCCCTGGTGAACTGCAGTAACGCATCGTTTGAATCTTCGCTTTGGGGTCATTCCATGTCATTTCAGCACATTTTCAGGACATCCCATGCACTTTGGTATATGAAAATCTGAAATGTTTTACCATTTGTTCCTTAATTATCCTCCAAGCTACAATGGCCTCATGTAAAGGATTTTCAATGTTCATGAGTGGTGAAATAATAAGTTGGGGTCCAAAATAAAAATGAAGAAGTCACATAAAGATAAATAGTTTATATCCCAAGAAAGAGTAACATTTATACTATAAATTAAAACAGATCAGATTTCTTCTTACATTCCCACAAGCAGTTATGGATCATTGAAAATAGTTAAGAAAAAGTATATTTATATTTCCAAGAACCAATGCATATATGTGACTAATCATTAGTGATGTGAACAGTCTATGTTCATAGCTCAAAGCTGATCTAATTACAGGGTGCTGATGCATATGCTAAGTTTACTGAAGGACCAAACATGTTCTAGTCCCAAACACACACTCACTTTGACTATTTAGAGGAGCTGGCATGTCCACCAGATAGGATGTATAGCAGATGTTTTTGTATATTCTGAGAAAGTAGGAGGAGCTATATTACTATACCATATTTACCTTTACTATGTGCTGTAGTTCCTGAGATATTGGAAGCTGAAAATATAGGAAAATTAAGGGGACACCCTCCTCTCACTAAATTGTCCATATCTCAAAAGTATTCATCACATCAAACTAAACATTTACAGTGTGAATATTGAATAATTAATTTTAAGGAACAACTGGTAAATATTTCATGGTTTTTTGAGACCCAAGTGCGTGAGTGATTTGATGATCCTCTTCATGTCTCAGAGATGAACCAATATTTTGCACAAATCTGTTATTTTGACAACATTTCAAAGGACGGCGTTCCAGAAATACATTTGGACAAACTGACGATGTTGTGCTGGATTTAAAAATGTTTTTAGCGATAGAAGAAGAATGAGAATGGGGGCCTGTTACCATGGTAACATCGTAAAGAATTGACACTGACAGAAAGTTTGTAATCAAACGTTTAAATGTGAAGTGAGAATGTGAACATGAGTTAAAGGAAAGGTTAGCTGTAGGTTATTAGAAGAGAGACACACACGCACACTCAGTGTCACCTACGCTGGAAAAAGAGGGCGACACGTTGGCGAAGATCTAATACTCTCACAGCATAATCAGCTCAGAGCAAAGAAATGAGAGGAAAGAGTGAAAAGTGAGCACAAAGAGAGAGAGAGAGAGAGAGCTGAGGAAGCAGAGACAGTGTGTGTCAGACAGAAGGAGATCAGGTGAGAAGAAAGAGAGAGAACGAGGAGAGAGATAACAGGGAGGGGAGGGGATTTAGGGAGGGAAGCGCAGGGAGGGACTCTCAGCAGCGGCAGAACACGCTCACAGTAGATCCAGCTGTGGAGGAGATACCATCATCTGCTTCTGTCTGTAGTGAGACCACTGATAGACTTTCAGAGTTCAGACCATCAGAGGACAGACCTTTAGAGTTTAGACCTTTATAGATCAGACCTTCAGAGTTCAGACCTTCAGAGGACATACCTTTAGAGTTCAGACCTTTATAGATCAGACCTTTATAGATCAGACCTTTATAGATCAGACCTTTAGAGTTCAGACCTTTAGAGTTCAGACCTTTAGAGTTCAGACCTTCAGAGTTCAGACCTTCAGAGTTCAGACCTTCAGAGTTCAGACCTTCAGAGTTCAGACCTTCAGAGTTAAGACCATCAGAGTTCAGACCTTTAGAGGACAGACCGTCAGAGTTCAGACCTTCAGAGGACAGACCTTCAGAGGAGAGACCTTCAGACCTTCAGAGGACAGATCTTCAGCACTAAGTCTTTTGTCAAACACAGAGAGGAGGTTCCAGGGTCCAGGAGGTGACGGGGGTTCCACCTCCACCCCCTCCCTCTGTGACGGCCTCTGATGGAGTGAGAGGACGGAGCAGCACTGATGCTGGGAGGCGGGGTCTGGCGTTCAGCTGGGGGGGGTCGGCCATGGGGGACGGCCGTGGTGGTGAGGTCTGTGTGGGCCAGGGGTCCTGGGCCGAGCGGAGCAGCCAGATGTCTCTGAGTGGGCGAGACAGCCTCCCCCAGGACGGGGGGAGGAACGCCAGGGTCAGAAGAGCCGTACGCATCTCCTCCCTCGTAGCTCAGGAGGTGAGTGTGTGTGTGACCTTTGACCTCAGGACTGTGGATGAGGAAGTGATGAGCTTTGATTGTTCACAAACCCATTAGGAACACACACACACACACACACACACACATTAAAGACACAAAGCAGCTTTGTGAAACCTTTTATTTTTCTATAGTCACTTATATCAACATATTATATTTTGTTGAGTATCATCACGTAAATGTTCAGTTTTTAAACCTCTCATCATTCTGCATGAGCTGAACTTCCTCTTCCTTCTCTCTTTAAATCAACAGTAATCTTTCTACTGTAATATTATTAATGATAGTAATAATAATTATAACCTGTAGCGGCCCACAAGGGGGTTTTTCTCATCACCACATTGGCCAGGAGATGTAGGCGTGTTGGATTGGTGTAGAGCACGGGGGAAGGTCATAAAAAGCCAACTGTTGTCTTGACTTCCACAAATCAGCCTTTATTGTCATATATTTGAACTACTCACACAGGGCTCTATACTGCCATGCGCGCAAGTCAAAAAAAACATGTAGCGGTGCTGGTTTTGGCTCCCCGCTATTCTCACCCTGTACTTCAGTCAGTTGCTGCACGCCTTCATCTGGGCTGAGCGTCCCTGAAATGTGGGCGTTCTCGTTCAAATCATGCCATACGCGTATTCTCATCTCGTAAGTCTTTGTAAGTCCTTTTCCTCTTACGTTCTTCTGACCTCGAATAAGTGCAGCGCCCCGATAAGGTGAAACATTATATTGCACTAGAAGTATGGAGTTAGTTACAATTAAAGACACACAGACTCATAATATTGCAGAAGAGACTCCCAGAAAGAATCTATCCAAAGTGACGCTGTGTCACGGGGGTGGGAGGAGTCACACAAGCACGCCAAAGGATTGACCATCAGCATTTCTCATATGTTCATATTTACCTGTTCTAGACACGACAAAATGTGTTAGATTTTGTTATATTTTATCCGTGCCACCTCCTTGTCCTGGAGCGGAGTTTAACAGCTGTGGGTGTGTGTGTGTGTGTGTGTGTGTGTGTGTGTGTGTGTGTGTGTGTGTGTGTGTGTGTGTGTGTGTGTGTGTGTGTGTGTGTGTGTGTGTTGTGTGTGTGTGTGTGTGTGTGTGTGTGTGTGTGTGTGTGTGTGCGTGTGTGTGCCACGGTGCGCACCTCTACTGCTGCTGCTCGTGAATGAAATTCTGATAGACATCAGACTGGTGTCCAACTAACACTGCATTTGTACAACGTAAAGCCACAGTTTGATCCAGTCAAGTAAATAACAAGTGAAACATTAATGACAGATGATGATGACGACTAATGCGTGTTGATCATTTCTGAATGCAGGAATGTAAGAAGTTAATAAAATCAGGCTTTCCACACAAAAAAACATAATCTGTTGTTAATATGAGGGGAAAAAGAGAGATTTTAACTGTGGCTCAGATAGAAAAATGTGTCCACTGCAGTAATCTGATCAATAATCTGATCAAATCAACTTACATTGTTTATCAATGAAGGTGCATTTCATCATTTTCATGGATTTTAATGACATTTACTAGCGTTGGGAAAACTCCATGTTCCTTGATTTCTAGACAGCTTTAAAAAAAATGACATCATGGCCCAGTCCGCCTCCTTTGCTTCAGACCACCTTCATTGACAGACTACGCGCTTTTGGTCTACTAAGGTGCGGTGGGTGTGTCAGAAACCTGGACTAGAGAATATGCGTAAAAAATGCAGGCGCGTAAAAAAGTGCTTAAGTCCAGACGAGAGAATAGAGCCCGCAGCAAATGACAACAGCCTTCAGTTTAACTCAGTGTAAACAAAGACCAAAAAGAGTTCATTTTGAAATCCTGGTTCTGACCTTTCCAGCCCTCCTGGACCGGTTCCTGTACTTAGACCTGATCAAACCGTACAGGTAATTTTAGAGCCTCAGGTTCTCAGGGCAGAACCTCCTGATGGTCCCTCGTACATGTTTTAAAACACGAGGTCGTTTAAAGCTGTCGCGCCCTGACTCTAAAACGAGCTTCTCCCTCCCTCCAGTCTTTGGACTCTATAGATTATTTTGAAAAGCACTTAAAGACCTACTTACTTTAAGAAAGGGTTCTAGCCTCACTGACTCAGTCAGATCTGCTGATATTGATTTCATTGTTTTATGTGCTTAAGCACTGGATGTTCCATCTCGCGCATGCGCAGGTCGAGTAATTATATCAACAAAGTCACCTGTGACCCCTGGATGACCCGGAGAGTCTATATCTACCGGTGTCATCAGGTGATCTGTTCCTTCTATCTTCTCGCGATTAAGTGGGGCTGGGACTTAGTGACCAGTTTACCAGGGGCTGCCTGAGGTGGTAAGTACCGTACACTTTGATGTCATCGGTGGTGGTTCGCCTTGTGATTGTGTGCTGGTTCAGACTCGGTAGCTCCGCGGCTACGCCACTGTCTCTTTTCATTGATTAAACGGCAACGGTCAATCTGCTGTGTTGCTATGCTGCCCTGTTAGCTTTGTTGTGGTTACTCTGACCGGTGGATTTGCTGGTGTGAGGCCAACACGGACCTCCCTGCACGTTGCTGCTAAGCGGCGGCCGGTGTTTTGAGTGTGCATGTTGAGCGGCTGCGTTGCCTCGCCGCTGCTTACTCTCTCCCTCTCTCCCCTGCTAATGACAGTGTGCATGCTGCGTTTTCACTGGGAGCACAGTTTGATGACTCCAGGCCGGTGCACTCGCTGGCCTGAGTGAAGTTCCTTCATTGAAGCCGCCGCAGTTATCAATATAACTATTATTAATGTAATTATTATTTGTATATAATTATTATTAATATATTATTTGTATATTTATTATTCATATAATAATAATTTGTATAATTATTATTCATAAATAATATTATTAATAAAGTTAATAATATTAATTAATATTAAGGAAGAATTGGAGAAGAATGGACTGCCATTTGTGTGTCTCCTGCATGGCCCCTCTTCAGGCAGAGGACTGTTACGATCAGTGTCCTGCTTGCCTGGGCATTGACCACCTAAGAGAGGGGGTGTCTGGTAATCCGTGCATGAACTGCAGTTTTATGCCTCATGCGCTGCGACTCTCCAGGTTGGCTGAGGCCGAGGGCATCATAGACCTGCCCTTGTCAGGTAGAGCCACCGGTGTTGCTAAGCGTGCCGGCACAGCGTCTGGCGATCCTCCTCGGAAGGCAAGGAAGGTTGATGCTCTGGCTAATAAGGTGGATGCTTTCACCACCGAGTTTGCGCAGATTAAGGCCATCTTGCTTAACCTACAGACAGAGCCCAGTGCGCCAGCCTTCACAGCTAACCCTGTTGCAGGTCCATCCCACCTTCAGGAGGAGGATGCGCTGTCCACGGCAACATCATGTACTCTGTTTGGTGAAACTGACCGGGATGGGCATGGGGAGCTTGCCTAACAGGCTTCTCATGCTTTTTCAGAGGGTTCTAGTAGGACCTCTTCTCTAGGTTCAGTGTCCGGTCGTGGCACTGTGCAGCCGGCAATGCGCACGGCTTGGAACAGCAAGCTCCAGTTGACCCTGCCATTGCAGCCCTGATCATTTCCCCAGATGAGGCTGTGAGACCGGATGCACGCTGCCCCCGGCCTCAGTTCAGGTTGACTGATGATCTTCTGACTCGCAGTTATAACATTGCTGCCCAAATGGGACGGTTAGGTAATTCTCTGTCACACCTGGTACTGGCTTTGTCGAGTACCTTGCAGGATTCCGAGGTGGAGCCTGCAGCTTAGTCCCTCAGCGATGCCTCATTGCAGACATTGGCATTTATGACCAGGGAGCTGGGCAGGCTAATGCCGACAATAACGTTGACTCGTCGCCATGTCTGGCTGGCACAGTCCCCTCTATCCGAGCCATGTTGCAGAATATTGCGTTCTCTTCCAGTTGTGCCGGGCCGGACCTTTGGCCCAGCGGCCTTGCAGGCCTTGGAGGTTGACCAAGCGAGGCCTCAGTTTGCCAGTTTGAGCCAGGTTCCCCATGCCCCTCCTAGGCAGGGACCTTTGGCAGGAATGGGTGCAGATCACCCATACCCACGGCCGACTGCTCGTCCGTCTGGGCAGCCCAGGGGCCTGCAGGTCACAGTGCCAAGAAATCGGCAATGCCGTGAAGCCACACGTCCATCTGCTCAGAGGCCAATGGGTTCTTCACCAAGTCTCCACCCCCCACAGAGGGGAACCTCGGGCCGGTCGTCTGACTCTTTTCCCAAGAACAGCTCTTCTGCTGGGAAGAGCAGACCACAGACCCTTGGGTAGTGTCCACGCTATCCAGAGGTTACACATTACAGTTCCGACGCCGGCCCCCTACATTCAGCAGGATCAAACGCACTGTGGTCAGAGATCCCGTAAAATCCCTCTTGCTACGTCACAAGGTAGTCACCCTTCTGGGGAAGGGTGCCATCAAGCTAGTGGAACCGGAGGCTTGCCCCAGCTGGTGTTACTCCACTTATTTTCTTGTGCCCAAAAAAGAGGGCGGATTTCGCCTGATCCTGGACCTGAGGGGGTTGAACCGGTTTTTCAAAGTTCTCCCTTCTATATGCTGTGTGTAGCAGATGTCCTTCAGACTGTCTCAGCAGGAGACTGGTTGGTGACGGTGGATCTGAAAGATGCTTACTTTCATGTTCCCATTGCCCCTCATAACACACCGTTCCTTCGTTTCATATTCATGGACAAGGTTTATCAGTTCAGGGTTCTGCCGTTTGGGCTATCCCTGGCCCCTCATATATTTACCCGGTGTGTGTCGGCTGCTCTGTCACCGTTACAGGTCAGCGGAGTTTCAATACTATCCTATCTGGACGACTGGCTCGTCATTTCCCCCGACTCGGGAGCAGGTGTTGAGGAACACTGCTGCTCTTCTCAGTCACGTAGGCAATCTAGGCCTCAAGGTGAATTATGCCAAAAGCAACCTCATACCCAGCCAGGTGGTGAGGTACTTGGGGCTTGTGCTGGATTCATCATTGATGCCGGCCTCCCTCTCTCCAGAGCGAGTCTCCGCCATCCTAGGCCTTCTACGGCGTTTCCAGCATGGCGCCCTCCTGCAGTATGGCCTGGTTCTGTGACTCATGGGGATGTTGGCCTCGGCATCCATGGTCATACCACTGGGGCTTCTAACACTGTGCCAATTTCAGGTGTGGATGAACAGCCTGTATTTAGACCCCAGCCGCCACCGGCACAAGGTGGTCAGGGTGTCTGCCCAGTGTCTCCTTACCCTCCGACCCTGGAGGAGGGACTCCTTAATGTCTGGTGTACCCACAGGGAGGGTAGCCTCCCGCCGGGAGGTTGTTGAGACGAACGCCTCTCTTATGGGTTGGGGTGCTGAGTGGCAGTCCAGGACTGTCAGGGGCCTGTGGAGTGCCCAGCAGAAGCGGCAACACATAAATGTGTTGGAACACCGTGGCTTCGTCCGGAGAGGAAAGACCTCCTGTCTCAGGTCAACGGACGCATATGGCACCCGAGTCCGGCTCGTCTGAGGCTGTTCTTGTGGCCCCTATAGTTGTGGACCCACTTTTGGCATCCTGCGATTGCCCGCACAATTTTAAACTATCGAGCACCATCCACCAGGGTGCTTTACACTAACAGGTGGAGGCTGTTTGTGGAGTGGTGTGACTCTCACAACGAGGTGCCGGGGACATGTTCAGTGGTGGCAATACTGCGTTTCCTGCAGTCAGTTTTTGACAAAAACAGGACTACTTCCACCCTCAGGGTGTATTTGGCTGCTATCTCGGCCAATCATACAAAGGTGGATGGCCAGACAGTGGGATCGCATTATCTGGTCAAGCAGTTTCTGAAAGGGACTCAGAGACTCAGACCACGTCGGGTCTATGGGTCGCCATCATGGGACTTGAAGTTGTCCTTCAGTCCCTTTCCCAGCCGTCCTTTGAGCCGCTGGGACACACTGATTTGAAGTGGCTGCCTCTCAAGACGGCCTTTCTTCTTGCTGTGGCAATGGCGAAACGTGTGCGGGAGCTGCATGCGATGTCAGTGAGCCAGGCATGTCTTCGCTGGAAGGCTGATGGCTCTGCGGTGACTCTCAGGCCAAATCCTTAATTTTTGCCCAAGCGGTTGCCCCCTCATCATGTGAACCAGCCTATCGAGTTGGCTGCCTAACCAACAACCCTCTGATTATTAGTCTGGTTTTTTAACCCTGAGGAGAAAAGTGTGAAGTGTTGAAAAAGGAGCATCTATCAGTTCTTTCATCAGTACTTTTTATAGAAACTCATTCCCAGTGTTTGATGAATGTTGGGGAAAGTCCCTCAGGATGTTTGTTGTGTGATGTGGGACATTACTTTACAGAAATACTTCCAGTTAAATCATTCTTTCCTTTCTATTTCTGATTCTGAGAAGTATTTATTTATGAAACCAAACCCAAACCAGTAATTCATGTGCCAAAAATCAGCAGATTAAAGTCAAACTGTTTTGAATTACTTTCATTTTCCACCTTTTAAAGCTCTTGTGTGTGCGTGCGTGTGTGTGTGTGTATATACACTGAGATACTGTGTGTTACTTTGTCTACCAACATGACTTCAGTGAAGTATCGTGGATCTACGGTGATTATTATTTGATCACAGTGAGAGGAGGAGGAGATTGGAATCAGGAAATATGCTTTAACTTTGCCACAGTGCAGATGATTTTTATTCCTCTCAGTGATGATAGAAAACAATCAGCCTGTGTGTGTGTGTGCGTGCGTGCGTGCGTAAATATAAAAAAATGATTTCTCTGTCTGTTTACAAGTCGTCTTCTGATCTGCGTGATAAATTTTTAATGATTCACATTTATTTTGGGGGGTAAAGTAATCGTAAATGGAGTTGATTTATAAACTTTACAACAGCAGCCTCATTCACACACACACACACACACACACACACACACACACACACACACACACACAGTGGGACTAATGTAGTATTGGAAGCAGGATTCATTGTGAGCCCAAGTACAAGTTCACACACTCAGAGAGACTTTATCAAAACTTTATTCACAAAAAACATCAAACTATTCTATTCTAACTATCCAATGTGCTTCATAGGTTATTTATTTCATAAGTTTAATACACACCTGAATAAGCTGAGTACAGTATTTACATCATGAACACAAAACACGTGTGTTGTAAAAATGTCACACATATTTCCGGACGATCAGTAAGTATAAAGGATGGATGGATGTTACTCTAAAAACTAATAGATTGTATAGGATTCAACTTAAATCATAAGTTTTCAATCATTATTTAAAGTGTTTCCTTTTTTAATCCAGCTTCATGTTTCATTCACTAATTAATAGGAACAAATATGAGCAGATGATAAGTTTGTTGTGAATTATAGTCCTGCTGTTTTCACTGAGGAGAGGAGGATTAACTCTGCTCTAATGTGTGTGTGTCCCTCACACAAAAGACAAACTGTCCCAGTCTGACGCTATACAACAATCATCATCTGTATCCAGGAAACAGTGTCTTCTCTGTGAGTTGTGTGTGTGTGTGTGTGTGTGTTTGTGTGTGTGTCAGACACTTTGCTCCCTCCATCAACGTTAACAGCAGTGTGCTTGGAACTGAACCATAACTCAGGACTATGTCTTCAGATTCAAAGTGGTACTACTCACTTTACACGCATTGCTCACTACACACACACACACACATACACACACACACACACACACACACACAGACAGACATGTGCGTGTGTGTCTGCATGTGTACTGACAGGTCAGACAATCAGGATATTGTTCCATCTTATGAGATCAAAGGATCATTTTCTGTTAAAAGCACTGATTAACTGGAATTAGTTGAAATGAAAAGCAGTACAAGAACATCATTTTAAAAGTTTAAGCTCATATTTGAGCTGCTGTCAGTTCATCGCACGTCTTTGTTGGAGAAACAAATCTATCTCTATGATTTTTCCATCAGTGTTAAACTCTTCTGCTGACTCTATTTCTGTTATTTTTCTTTGTCACAACTTTTTAGTGAGTCCTTCCATCATAGCAGAGCAACAGCTCCACACAGAAGTGAGAGATCTCTGAGCCTCTCACATCATCAGAAAGAGTTAATTGAGAGCTAACAGAGCTAGCTGAGAGCTAACTGAGAGCTACAGTAGCTGAGAGCTAAGAGAGCTACAGTAGCTGAGCGCTAACATAAAGCTAACAAAGCTAGCTGAGAGCTAATAGAAAGCTAACAGAGCTAGCAGAGAGCTAATTGAGAGCTACAGTAGCTGAGAGCTATCAGAAAGCTAACAGAGCTAGCTGAGAGCTACAGTAGCTGAGAGCTAACAGAAAGCTAACAGAGCTAGCTGAAAGCTAACTGAGAGCTACACTAGCTGAGAGCTATCATAAAGCTAACAGAGCTAGCTGAGAGCTAACAGAGCTAGCAGAGAGCTAATTGAGAGCTAATTGAGAGCTACAGTAGCTGAGAGCTATCACAAAGCTAACAGAGCTAGCTGAGAGCTACAGTAGCTGAGAGCTAACAGAAAGCTAACAGAGCTAGCTGAAAGCGAACTGAGAGCTACAGTATCTGAGAGCAAACAGAAAGCTAACGGAGTTAGCTGAAAGCTAAAAGAGAGCTAACAGAGTGAACTGAGAGCTAACTGAGCGCTAACTGAGAGCTAAAAGAGAACTAACAGAGCGAACTGAGTGCTGAATGAGAGCGAGCTGAGCTACAGAGAGCTAACTGAGAGCTAGCTGAGCTACAGAGGAATCAGGCTTTGGGTAAATATAGAAATGAATGAAAATAAGCATCAGAAACATCTCCTCCTCCTGTATAGGGAGTTTCTCTGTATTCTAGGCAACATATTCCCTCAGTACAAACACAGTCTATCCTACAGCTCCTCATCTCTCTCATTGTTACTGTCAGGTATCGCTGGAAGTTGTGTTGTGTATTTTGTGTGTATATTCTGTTATTTAAAAACTTAGGTTGACTTGTAAAAAGTGAACCATCCTCCTCTCTTCTTCCTATACACGTCTCATTAAAACACACAATGAAAATTATTATTTGGTAAGATTAGGATGAAGTGTCATTAGGCTAATGCTAAGCTAAATAGCCAAGCCTACTCACATTTGGCCATTTCTGTGCAGAACAGGAGAGCAGCTAGAACAACAGCACTGATAGGCACATGAACATGATAGGTTCTTCTGTAAGGAAACTTAATGTGCTCTACATTATTGAAAATGTAACATGAAGGAACATCTCAGACTAGTGTTGTGTTCAAGACCACACTATCCAAGACCAAGACTTGCCCGAGACCAGAATGCACCGAGACCAAGACAAGACCAAGACTTTCGGGAGCCGAGACCGAGTCAAGACCAAGACCAAGACCATAAACATTTTTTTTTTCAATTTGAAAAATATATAAATAAATAAAATTATGACAAGGTTCGACAGTTAAAAAACATTCTCTCTTTAATTTTAGTTTATTTTAAATACATTTGACGGACAAAAAAGGTGCCTGCAAAAAATGTACTAAAATATTAAATCTACTACTGCTACTGATAAATTCACAATTATTCTACATATTTGAAAACAAGATTTTTATGTCAGCTGAATGTACAGCAAGTGTTTAAAAGCATTTCTGCCACGAAATAATGATTCTCTGATTCTGATTCTTTGAGTTGTGCAGGTCAACAGGTCACAGAGTTCACAAGATTATTTTTTGATTTTAAAAAACCTTCACACAGGCCATTTTTATTATTTCACTTAGTTGATATAGTTTAATTTGGTTGCTGTACTGTAACTAGGATATTCAATTATCAAAGGTTTCCAACTGTAACTGTAAAAGTGAAACTTTCTGAAATAAAACTACAAACAAGTTGTCATCAGTGTAAAAAACAAAGAGCTACAGGTAGATGTGAAACTAAATAAAACAAACTCAAACCCTGGAACAGTCATGTGACAAATCAATCAATAGTTGTTGTTGAGAATTATTATTATTATTCTGGATACAGTGGAAACAGAAACTGTACAAAATAGTTATATTGTGAATCTGTTTATATTGTAGGGAACATATTATATACATTAATGTAATTTGAGTCTAAAGCCACAAAAAAACACCACTTTAAAAAGATAATAGACTAATATAAGACCTCTATACAGTTATTTGAGTCATTCTGCGCATGTCCAATTTGCGGCGATGACGCGCTGGTAACGACATAATCCAAGATGGCGGTGGCCCAGACGACAGCCGACACTATTTAATAAGAGCCTTAAAAGACATGGATATAATGAAAAGAGTGGATGGACGGAGGCATAAACATGTAGACTTTCACACAGACACACACAGACTTATTAAACACACACAGACTTATTAAACTGACCTCGGTAAACGGAACAGGCTTCACCGGCCGGCTGGCACTAGGACCCAGAGGCGGAGTAAGTGCGTCCCCTGTACTGCATTCACAGGCTGTAATATCACCAGTTTATCATTTTACCAGTTATTAGAGCTACTGTCTTTACCAGGGAGATAATATTTATTACTGGTGATTGTTTTCTGGAGTTTTACTGGTATTTTTACCGGCGATTAGTTCATATCTCCCTTGCGCTCCGCGGTCCAAACTGACACCGTAGCCACACACACACACACACACACACACACACATATATGAGTGTGTCACACACGTCACTCAGTCACATTAAGGAAGGTTGCGGTCATTATAGGGGGTGGATTAAACAATGAATAAAAGATTGTTTTATCCCGTTCTTCTCCGTTTTATTATCACGTTATAAAAAAGTTTAAAAATAGCAGGAATTAGTGCTGGTCTCGAACGGCCTTGAGAGAAAATCCTGAGTCCGAGACAAGACCATGTCAAAATGCTTCAGAGTCCGAGACCTTTAAAATTTGGTCTCGAGACCAAGACCGGTCTCGACTACCACAACACTCAGACTGATGATATAGACGGTATATAGAGCAACTTCCCCTGAGGCTGGGGGCGGGGTGAAAGAAAAAGAAAAGTATTCTTCCTATGTAAATATATGAATCTCCCTATACTATACTGGTATATTAGGAACCAGTCACTCTCTGGTTAATATTTCAAACCGCATGTTTTGTTTTGCTCATTTTCCCCACATGTACTCACATACTCATACAGTAGATACTCATTGTTACAGAAGGGATGTTCTCTCTCTCTCTGTGTGGCTGTAGCTCTTTCTCTCACTCTCCCACGCTCACACACACACACACACACTGTGTCTCTTGTTCAGTGGTGGTGATGGTAATACTCTCAGCAGCTCAAAAGCAGAACGGTTTAGTCTCTGACTGAAGGGAGACGACTCTTCTTCTCCAACGTCCTCTCATCTGTCCAATGATTGGACGGAGTTAACAGCTGAGCTCTGTGAGGGAACCATTTAGTGAGGAAACATCTGGCAGCATCTCTTCTTCACAACGATCGTTGATCCTGAACTACTAGAAGGACATCTGCTGGTTTATCAGGAGAAGATGTTTGATCCTTGGATGGAGGAGTGATGTGACATCCTCATTGAGGAACCAGGAGCATGGTCCAGACCTCCAGACGTCCTCCTCATGCCACACAGAGCAGGAGACCACTGGAGGAGAACCCTGGAGGAGACCCCTGACCTTGAGCGCTGTGCTCTGAGCCCACGCTGATGACAATGGTTCTACCTTCACTGCTGGAGCTGATCAACATCCTCCTCCATCAGTCCACCTCTGTCAAAGCTGTAGACCACTGCTGTTCGTCCTCAGTGATGCCACGTCCACCCGGACCACCGCTGTCCTACCGCCGTGGGTGGGAACCCAAAGACAGGCAGCATGTTCCTGCTGAAGGAAAAGAGGTTAGTCAGAAGGTTCAGATCTTTATTCAGCTTTAGATGTTCCATTGGTTCCTCCTCATGATAGAACCATCACCTCCATCACCTGTCTCTCAGGTGATTCTAATGTGATCTACAAACACAAGCAGCTTCCATCTCAGAGGAACCCTGTGTTAGCTTTAGTTGGATGTGTTTTTCTGTCGTCCTCCTGTTGCCTTAAGCATCTCAGCTAACCCAGTCACTCCCTATCACGTCACAGAAACAGCTGAGCTTTGAGGTCCAGTTAGCACGTGTTAGCATGTGACGCTATGGCCTCCATTCAGTCACTTCAGTTTATACATTCTCATGAATAAAATCAACATGTACATATTATAGAGGAAGAAAAGGTCACAAACACATGGTAATTATGCACTTTTCCTTTCCTCAGGCTTTTACATCGCGTTCATTAACGTAACATAGCACTTTGGAATCATGTATTTGGAATGGTTGATCTTTCTGTCTAAACCTGTGAGGACGATGGATGATCTCACTCACTCACACAGATCATTAGAAATCATTAGATATCATTAGAAATCATCCTTTTTGATTATATAAACAGTTTTAGATGTTAGAGTTCAGCTCAGTGAAGATGGGAGCAAAGTGTTTCCTTTGTGGTTTTGTTCAGTCTAAGTGAGAGGAGTCTCAGTGAGACTTAAAGCTGCAGTATGTAAGGTTTTTTTTGCTTCATTTGGTCATAAATCCATCCTAACCTTTTCATCATATTGTAATCTCCTTTGAGAGGACCTCTGCTCCTTCTCTTCTCTGAAGTTTAACTTTAGAAATCCAGGAGTGAGACGCTACTTTTCAGCCAATCAGAGATCTGTTTACTAACATAGTGCTCCATCAGCTGTTTGAGGTGTTCCTATTGGTTGCTCCACTGAAGTCTTATCGGTAGTGATGGTGCGATGGAAGTCTCTAAAACATCAGAAAATTCTTCCATTACACAAGAAACAGTCGCTAGATTTGTTGGTAGTTGCTTTGGAGGCAAAACGTCCATAAGAGGAGTTGTAAAGCCCCGAGATTTAGCAACAAAGTTGCTGCAAACAGCTCCACAGCTGTGCACGTTCATGAGGATTAGGGTTGGGCATCGCTTGGATTTGAAAAGTTCAGATTCTGATTCTTTTAACAGGAAATTGTACAATGTATGTATTGTATATAATGTATATTGTATGTAAATACATACTGCAGCTTTAATTAACCTCATTGGTGGTCACTCACTAAGAGGTGTTTGATGTTTAATAATCCACATTTAATCTCGTTTTTTTCCCACTGTTCTGTTGCTTTTATATTTGGATAAATCCTGATGTTATCTCTGGTCCTCTGAGCTTTAGTCTGTACACACTGCTCACTGACACCTTGTCTGTAGCTGTCAGTGGACCATGAACAGGAGGTGGCCGGTCCCTCTCTTCTTCTTCTCTCTCTTCCTCCTACACAGCTTTTAGTTAGACACCTGAAATCTCTGTCAGCTCTAAATGTTTGTAGTTATGTAACAGATAATCCTAAAATAGGAGACATCCATTGATCCTCAGTGTGAGGAGACACGTACTCTCAGTTGTAGTTTCTGCTCTGAAATCACTGCTCACAGCTTTAACATCACTTTTTACAAATATTTTTCCCATATTGACTGAGGAAGATAATGTGACACTTTAAAATAAAACAGACATGAACAGAAGCAGCACAACAGCATGTGTATGAAGCTCTAATGAAATGACTGAAAACTGAATGAAATGCCAGCTTTTTAATCACTTCATCATCATCATCATCATCATCACTCTCCTCTTCATCTTTTCCTTAAACGGATGTGGATGTAATTCTACTTCCTGTTGCTATCCGCTGTTAGCATGCTAATCAGAAGCTAACGTTTTTAGGACCTGTATTTGTTCATCACAGTGAGATTTTCAACATTTCTGTTTATCATTGTTTAAAGTCAGCTGACCTCCTGGACTCACTTCTGTTGGTTTGAAAAAGTCATTATTAATGGAGATTATTGAACATTTTGATGACAATATAAACACAATAAATTACAGTCAAACTTCCTAATAATTCCAGCAAGTTCGTTTGGTTTTCTTTTTTAAATTAGTATGTTATGGTTTCATTGATTCAAACAAACTTTTTTCAGGAGATTTACTTTTATTTCCTGACATCTTTCAACTGTCAACTGTCAGTCTTCCTCAGAGGTGTCTGCTGATCACTTTGTTGTGTCCACATGAGTTTTTTTATTTATTTATTTATTTATTATTTGTCTGAATAAATGAAAGTCTTACTACCTGTTTATTAATGAGCAGCTCTTTCAGCTCCCAAGAGGCTCCTCAGATTTTTGTGTTTCTTATTTTTACTGAATTAGCTGTAAAAAAAATAATCAAAATCACATTTAGAAAAAATATAAAATATGTACTGTTTATACTTATCATAAAACAGATACATTTATATTAATTTACAAATGATACAAATTCTAAACTGTTCTGTAGCTCCTCCCATTTTCATTCCTTCACGTGTTGACCAATCATGAGGCGACTCTTGTGACCTCCTCCATGATGTTGAACAAGTTAAACTCTGTGTTCCTCTCTGTGATTATTCAGTTAAAAAAACATCTTTCATCATTCATTCTGTGCGTAGTCCGTCTCCTAGTACTGGACCATGTGTGTGTGTGTGCGTGTGTGTGTCTCTTTCCTTCCCGTGGCCTGATTCCATAGTTTGAAGCTAACGTATGTCGACATCTCCTGATCACATGAAGCTCTCATTATGAAGCCATGAGGAGTTCATAGAGTTCATGGAGTGATGCACACTGACTCGTCTAAACTCAGCCAACATGATTGGATTGTGATTTTAAAGCTACATTATTGACACACAGACTCTGATTAATTTGGTTATTTCAAACCATTTTCAAGAAGAAATCAAACAAACGCGCCAACACCACGCTTACATCAATGACGTATAAGGATTTCACTGCATAATATTTCATCAGATGTTCATCATCGGGCAAGGTTTGCATGAATATGGTGATAGAAATACTTATACAGGATTATAATAGAACTAAAATAGGGCAGACAATACATGTGAATAGATCTAAAGTCATTTTAAATGTTCATCAGTCGCACCACATGATATTTGGACATTTTGAATAACATAAAATATTACAAATGTCATTTAATATACTAAGTTACTATATATTTGGTAGTTTTTCTGAATGTTCTGTTATCCTATACCAGTGGGTTTCAAACTTTTCCCAGTCCCCTTCATAAATGTGACCTGAACCCATGTACCTACTACTCCTGCACTCTTAAAAACATTAATATAAAGTCAGATAAAATGTAGCCCTACAGGGAAATTTGTCACTGAATTTGACCTATTCTGTTGAGAAATAAAATATCATGTAAAAAAAAAAAAAAAGAAACAAGAATCTGTAAGCACACAATAAAACATCTTATTCAGAATTATCACTTGTTGGCTTTATTTAATTAGTTAGTGTACTGGCATTTTCAGTGAGAAACAGTCTCTTGTTTTGGAAAAGGGAGCCTGAGGATAAACAGAACTCTGGAATGTTTGGATGAATTTGAGAGTTTGTCTTTAATCGTTCTCCATGGAAATTCTTGTTCTATATTTTTGTTTTGATGTTTGTCAAAGCTGAAAATCCACTTTCACATAGTACGTGCTACGTGGTGGCAAAGGACATCAAAAAGTCTTGACAGCAAGCGCACATTTTTTCTGAGATAATTTCTCAGTCACCACTAGAGGGCAGTATAGGCAAGGCAAATTTATTTGTATAGCGCATTACACACACAAGGCAACTCAATTTGCTCTACATGATAAAACATTCAACAGCTTAAAATCAATAAGAACATTTAAAATCATCAGTAAAATCAATTAAAATCATCCACAAACACAGCCAAAGAAAGCCTGAGCCTGGGAAAACTGGGCCCAGAACATGACTACAAGAAAAAAACCAAGTCAAATGCCACCACCGGATCCAGAACCTGATCCGGCTTTGGAAGAGCTTAAAGAAATGATTAAGGACATGAGACAGGATCTACCTACGAAGATAGAGTCCATGAGGAATGCCCTGGAGAAATCATTGAAAACCGTGGAGAGTGACGTCAAGGTATTGAAAGAAGAAAATGTAAAGAATGCTGAAAAGATAAAAATGCTGAATGCGAGGGTTGAAGATCTGGAAAGAAAAGAAAAAGAAAAGGATGTCATCATCACGGGCCTAAAGATTAGGCCAAGGAGCTATCAGTGCGACAAGACAAGCAGAGGAACCGACCATCGAAGACACAAAATTGATTGAAGAACAGGTGATTGATTACCTGGACTCGAAAGGCATTGAAGTGAACCCTGACAATATCAACTACTGCCAGCTGCTGCCAAAACGCAAAGATACCAGATATGTGAAAATTACATTTACCAACGTGAAATTTAAAGGGGAAATCATGAAGCAAGGCAGAAAACTTAAGGGAACGATGGTGTTTATGAACGAGAACTTGACGAAGCAGAATGCAAGTATCACATGGAAGGCACGACAACTGAAGAAAGGAGGAAAAATTGTGAAAACTTGGACCAGAGACTGCAGGATTTACATCACACCCCCAGGAGAAGAAAATGGAAAACCCATTCTAATCGAAAGGATGGAAGACCTGGAAAAATACGAATGAGGTACCTAAACGACAAGAACACTGATAGAAATTATGGATATGGAAAGAATCACTAAAAATCATCCACAACATTATCAACATCAACAACGGGAGATTAATCAAGTGGACGAAGTGGACCCAAACAACTTTTCACACTGGAAACAAGACACAAACTGTCATTACTACACAGAGACTGAATTCAAAGTGGAAACAAAGAAGGAAAAAGGTCTGTCACTTATTCACTGTAATTGTCGGAGTATGTATGCAAATTTTGAAGACATTAAGGATTACATCTTCACATTGTATAGGTTTGACATAATAGCACTGTCAGAAACTTGGCTGAAAGAAAAAAAAAAGGCATGGAGTTTATGATAAAAGGATATAAATTTGTCTATAAGAACAGATTACACAAGCCAGGAGGTGGGGTGGCACTATTCATAAAAGAAAATATTGAGATGGAGATTATAGAATCGATGAGTTTAACCGTGGAAGAAGTGATGGAATGTATAACAGTGAAAATTACAAGTCCAGAGGGACGTAGGATAATAATCTGTTGTTTGTATCGTGCACCTGACTGTAAAATAGACATACTGTATTTAATGAGAAACTAACTAAAATGAGATTACTGATATGTTGAGACTTCAATATAAACATTTTAAACCCTTTAAAAAATACACACATTGAAGACTACTATTTACATGTACACAAATGGATTAAAACCTCTCATAACGAAACCAACCAGAATTAATAAACACAGCTCAACACTGATCGACAACATCTTCACAAACATACAAAACACAGATCTAACGAGTGGTATATTAATAAATGACATCTCTGATCATTTACCAATATTTACGATACTTAACACTAAAAAGAAGAACCTTAAAAATCATAACACATTGACATACAGAAGACTGGAAGGAGAAAAACAACTAGAAAACTTTAAACAACAGATAAAAAGAGAGACGTGGGAGAGCGTTTTCAAGGAAGAAGACGTGAACGTAGCATATGACACATTTACAGACACAATAACAACAATATACGCTAAATGCTGCCCTTTGAAACAAATAACAATCAAAAGTAAAACAAACAAAGTACCATGGATTAATAAGAAAATAGCCAACATATGCAAAAATAAAAACATATTATATAAAAAATATATAACAGAAAAAACATTGAAAGCAGAAGTACGTTATAAAAAATACAGAAACAAAGTCAATAATTTACTAAGAGAAAAAAAAAGAGAATATTATGAAAAACAATTAAAAGAGAATAAAAACAAAAACAAAAAATTGTGGGAAATTATAAACACCATAACCATGCGCAAAAGCAAAGAAAAAAATGCAGACCATTTTATAATAAACAATGTAAAAGAATACAATAAAAACATAATAGCACAAGAACTCAACAGTTTTTTCATAAATACTGGAAAAAACACGGAGAAAGGGATTAATAAACACCCAACACTTAAATGGAATCATTTTGACAATGAGAAGAAAGACATCGATAAGTACCTTATACTTGAAGAAGTAACAGAAGCACAGGTGGACAGAATAATCACAACCTGTACCTCAAAAAAATCCAGAGACGTTAATAATCTAACTATGAGTCTAATAAAAACCATAACAGCTGAAATACACATATAAGTAATCTCTCATTTAAGAATGGTGTTTTCCCAGAAAAAATTAAAATTGCAAAAATCAGACCGATTTACAAGGGTGGAGAAAAATGGAATTTCACTAATTATCGACCTATATCAATATTACCACAATTATCGAAAATTCTGGAAAAACTCTTCATGAAAAGACTCGACAAATTTATAGAAGACAATAATATACTACATGAAGGACAATATGGGTTTAGAAAAGGACGTTCAACAGCAATGGCTATAATTGACATCACGGAGAATATAAGAGAAGCATTAGAAAAAAAACTATTTGTATTCGGAATTTTTCTGGACCTAAAAAAAGCCTTTGACACAATTAATCATGATATTCTAGAAGAAAAACTTCAAAATTACGGAATAAAGCACAACACCTTAAAATGGATTGAAAGCTATATGACAAATAGGAGACAATATGTTGACTTTGAAGAACACACATCAAAATGCCAAACCATACAATGTGGTGTGCCACAGGGTTCAATTTTAGGGCCAAAACTGTTCATTTTATACATAAACGACATTTTCAAAGTCTCAAATTGCCTCAAACTAACGTTGTTTGCAGATGACACAACCATCCTATGCTCAGGTAAAGACATTAAAACTCTAATAGAGTCAACAAATGAAGAACTATCAAAAATTCAGACATGGTTAGATGTAAATAAACTAGCCCTAAACGTCAGTAAAACAAAATTCATCAATTTCGGAAAGAGAAAAATAACAGGAGATATAAGACTGAAACTAAACATGGAAATAATAGAACAAGTAAAAGAATATAGGGTACTAGAAGTGTGGATGGACGACAAGCTGACCTGGAAAAAACATATACAAATAGTTAAAAACAAAGTTGCCAAAAGCAGTTACATCCGATGGAAGCTTCAACAAATCCTACATACCAAATCACTTAAAACAATCTATTCTTCACTCATAGCATCGCACTTAAATTACTGCTCCGAAATATGGGGTAATAACTACAAACGTATCTTGAACCACAATTTAAACTACAAAAAAAGCTATAAGAATTTTACATAAAGCACCACACAACGCACACACAAACGAATTATTCGAGAAGGCAAAATACCTAAAACTGCAAGAAATAATACACTACAACACACAAATAACAACTAAAAGCAGCATCACCATGTTTACTGTGAGCTCTGGGCTCCACGATCTGACCTGTGTCCATAGATCTGAGAGACCTGCTGGGTTCATACCTGACTAACATGTCACTGATGTATTCTGGACCAAACCCATTCACAGATTTATAGACCAGCAGCAGAACTTTAAAGTCTATTCTGAGGCTGACTGGGAGCCAGTGTAAAGACTTTAAAACTGGAGTAATGTGTTCTGACCTCTTTGTTCTGGTTAAGACCCGAGCTGCAGCGTTCTGAACCAGCTGTAGATGTTTGATGTTCTTTTGGGGGATTCCTGTCAGAAGACCATTACAATAGTCCAGTCTGCTGGAGATAAAAGCATGGACCTGATCTTTCTGAGTCATTAAACTTTTCACTCTGGAGATATTCTTTAGGTGGTAGAAGGCTGTTTTTGTGATAGATTTGATCTGACTGCTGAATGTCAGATCTGAGTCAATCAGAACACCAAGGTTTTTGACTTGGTCTTTAGCTTTTAAAGATCGAGACTCAAGATACTTGCTGACAGCTGTCCTCTTTTCCTTGTTACCAAAGACAATCACCTCCATCTTGTCATGGTTAAGTTGAAGAAAGCTTTCACTCATCCAGCAGTTTACTTTTTCTAAGCAGTCACACAACACCTCAATGGGACCATAGTCATCTGGGTTCAGTGATAGATATAGTTGTGTGTCATCTGCGTAGCTCTGATAATCAACCTTACAGTTCTGTAAAATTTATCCTAAAGGAAGCATATAAATGCTAAACAGAAGGGGTCCAAGAACAGAGCCCTGAGGAACCCCAAAGGACATTGGTAGTCTGTCAGATTCAAAGTTTCCAATGCTTACAAAATAACTTCGCTCCTCCAAGTAGGACTTAAACCATTGCCTTACTTTTCCATTTAGTCCAACCCATGTTTGCAATCTGTGGAACAAAATTGTATGATCTACAGTGTCAAATGCAGCACTTAGATCCAATAGAATGAGAACAGATACTTTTCGTGAATCAGTGTTCAACCTTATGTCATTAATCACTTTGATCAGAGCAGTTTCAGTGCTGTGATGAGAACAAAAACCTGACTGAAATTTATCAAATATTTTGTTGAATGTTAAGAATTGACTCAGTTGGTTGAAGACCACCTTCTCAATGATTTTGGCCATGAATGGAAGGTTGCTGATTGGTCTATAGTTAGCCAGTATAGAGGCATCCAGTGTTCTCTTTTTTAACAGAGGTTTCACAGCAGCTACTTTCAGGGATTTTGGTACGGTGCCTGATTGGAATGAGCAGTTAATTATCTCACACAAATCAGTGACAATTGACTTTACAACAGTTTTAATAAAGTTTGAGGGTATTGTGTCAAGGCAACACATTAATGGATTCAGCTGCTGAACAGTCTCCTCTGTTGTTTTCGGGTTCACAGTAATAAACTCTAACATTGTAGTTGACTCATCCCTCAGTGGTTGAAGCTGTTCAAGCTTTTTGTTATTTTGCTGGTTTGTTCTGATGTTTGACCTTATTGATTGTATTTTTTTATTGAAATATACAGCAAATTCATTGCATTTTCCAGTTGACAGTAATTCAGGGGCTATCTGATCTTGGGGGATTGTGAGCTTTTCAATTACAGAAAACAGCGTGCGAGAGTTGTTGACATTTTGGCGATAATTTCAGAAAATTATTGTTGCCTTGCTTTGAACAAGCCATCATAGAATTTTCGCAGACTTATTTTGTATAGTTCAAGATGAATTTGGAGTTTTGTTGATCTCCATTTACGCTCAGCTCTTCTACAGTCAGATTTCAAATTCTGCATTATCTCAGTCCTCCTCCAAGGTGTTTTCTGTGTGTTTGGTTTTCTCTTAGTTTTGATTGGAGCCACCACATCTATGACATTACAGACTTTTGTATTAAACTCATCCAAAAGATTATCAACTCTCAGCACTCAATGTTGATGTCATTGCTATGGCTTTCATAAACTGTGCACTTGTGTTGTCATTTACTGTATGTACCTTTTCTTTAAACACACATAACTAGGGGGAACAGATGTTACAGTCTCTAGGTCAAAAAAGACACAGAAATGATCAGATAAAGCTAAGTCTCTTACATCAACAGCAGAGATATCAACACCTTTAGAGATAACCAGATCCAAAGTGTGACCTTGAGTGTGTGTCGGACCAGTCACATGTTGTGTAAGACCAAAAGTGTCCATTAAAGCATACAGTTCTTTGGCAGTATTGTCCATGTTATTGTTTACATGAATATTTAAGTCACCTGTTATTATTAAAAAGTTGTATTCAGTGCATACAACTGACAGCAGTTCAGCAAACTCATCCATGAATTCTCCAGAATATTTTGGGGGTCTATAAAACGACTAAAAACAGAACTCTTGAATCACCCTTCAGTAAGAATGACATATATTCAAAAGAGATAAAATCACCAAATGTTATTTCTTTGCACTGAAATATTGATTTAAAAATGGCAGCAACTCCACCACCTTTCCTGCAAGTATGACACTTATTGAAATAAATAAAGTCATGTGGTGCACTTTCATTGAGAACAGTATTACTGATACCATCATTCAACCACGTTTCATTAAGAAATAAAAAGTCCAAGTGATGTGTCAAAATAATATCATTAATTAGTAGTGACTTGTTAACAAGAGATCTAACATTAAGAAGAGCTAATTTTAAAGACTTTACTGAAGACACTGGTGGACTTTTTGGATGACATGTTATAGGAGTCAAATTTTTATCTCTATTAAGCTTGTTGTTTTTCTTTAATTTAACAATTTTACCTGTGTTACCTGTCACCACAGGAATTAAAGAAGCTGCATTAACTCCATAAGGCCCTGACTTTTTCTGGTTGTTCCTAAAAATAGAGGTATTGCAGTCCGGACCCAGCACACATCAGACCTGTGTTGCTCTATGTTGAACACAACTGGCCTGAGGAGAAGAGTGATCCTGGGCCTGGTATCGTCGAGGAGGGATGGGTGGTGCTGATTGGTTCTTTAGAGGAGATAAGATGGGACCATGGTGGGGTAAAGGTTGCGGTGTCTGTCTTGTGCCAGCCAGAACCAGCTCGTTCATCTGGGCAGTTAAATCCAAGAAGGCAGGGGTAGGAGAGAAGCTGGATGAGGTGGAAGTAGGTAAATTTTGGGGTGAAGCAGATGGGTCCTGAGATGTGGGGGGTGGATTGACCTCTTCATTTTGGCGATTTTGATTTCTTGCTGGAAGCATGTTCATGTTCGTTCCTTGTTTTGTTCTCCGATGGTACATGTTGTCCTCTGTGTTTATCAGGACTGATAGCAGTGTGACTGGTGAAGTAAAATAAGTTGGATGTGAAAAGTTTCACTCCAGCCTTGTTTAGACACAGTCCATCTGCTCTAAAAAGATGACGACGTTCCCAAAAAATAGGAAAATTTTCTATAAAATTTAGTGAAAGGGCAGCACAAGCCGAAGACAAAAATGTATTCAAAGAGTAAATCCTTGAGAATTTCAGATCTCCTTTGCGGACTGGAGGTATTGGGACACTGATGAACTCTTGAGGCAGTAAACAGCTCACAGTTTTAAGCAGATGGGTGAAATCCTGCTTTAACACCTCAGACTCCTCCTTGGCTAAATCATTTAACCCAACATGAATCACAACATTTTTCCAATATGAGTAATCTGCAACAATATGCAAGATTTTGTCAGCCAGGTCTGATACTGTGTCATTAGGTAAGCAGATCACTTTCACGTTGCTGCTAAACATCTTCTGAGCATCTTTAACAGAAACGTCTCACACTATCAGTGTGTGAGGTTGTTGCTTTGGCCTACCATGTCGCTTTTATTTTTCCTGAAGCACTTTCAGTCTTTGCAGTTCCAGAAGGTTGTGTGTTGACCTCATTAGAGCAAGATCCTCGGTCATTCAGCAGTGGGGCGAATCGATTACCCTGTTCTACATGAAACTTGGTTTGTGATTTGGTGATACTCCTGCCTTTAACAGATGTCCACTTTTGTGCCTGGGCAGACAAGGGAGTTGATGTTGAGGCTACAGTTTGCGAAGGCAGTGCAGGCCAGTCCATCTCATTATTGATATCAGGGTCCATTAACCTCAATGTTTACGCAACCCACTTTTGGGTCCTGACCCACCAGTTGAGAATCACTGGTGTAGAGGTCAATGTGTCATTTGTGGCAATGCGTGGAGGCTCCTGACTGCTGCTATATTTATATTATAGTTACTAATGTTGTCACACTATTTTACGTTTTTATTCACGTACCCCCTATGACAATTTGCATACCCCACCTTGGGAACCTAAGTCCTATAGCATGTCATCATCATCATCCTCACTCTGCGTTGGTCTTTTTCTAGTTCTGTGATTGGCTGTTTCTACTGTTAGCATGCTAATCAATAGATAAGTTAATAATTCCTGATTGTGTTCCCCACAGTGGGATATTCATGATGTGTGTTTTGTTCAGTTCATCTGCAGATCGTGCTTGTTTTTAATGCATTTTTAACAGGAAATCAAACAGAAGTTATTGGTATAGTGAAATGTTTCTCCAGCTTGTGTTGACAGTGTGAATAAAACGTTCATATGGACCCCGTGCGTGTGATGTAATCTGATGTTCATGCTGTCATGAGGAGCCTTTGTTTGACGACCTATAAATTATTGATGTGAGTCTTATTGTGAAAGTCTGATGGTGTTGATGCTAAAGCTGCTGAATCCACAGCTCAGAGAGAATGAAGGGAACACTTAGTTTTTAAAGCTTTCTGCTCCGTGGGAGGAAGTTACATCAGTCTGTGCTGTTGGAAAAGCTTTTTTTCTTCTGAATCACAGTGAAAATTACAGGATTCGCTCTCAGACCAAATAGTCTGAGATGTAGACATTTTTTTAAAAATCTCTGTACGCCTCATTATATTTCCGCCTCTTTCCAGTCCTCAGGTCGTTGTTTCAGGTTAAACTGGTGTTTTATTCACTCCTCCTCTCACATGTTTCTATCAAAAAAACAGTAAAACCTATAAATTCTGACTCATTCCTGCTATAAATTGACCTGTTCCTTCCTCATCATCTCTCCAACTCAGCCTTCATCAGGTGTTGTTTGCTTTAAGACTCATTGAATATGGGAAATAATCAAATGCTAAGCTCCGTGTTTTTTCATCTCACATTGTATCTGCTTTTATTTCTGGAGCTGGGATGAGGAATGATTCATAGATTTGGCAATAACTCACATTTCTCTTTCCTGTAACAGAAGAAAAGATTTAAACTATGAAAATGAAAGACTTGCTTGTAATTCATTAATAGGAGTATTCATTTGTGTAGCACTAAAAATTCTATTGTATATTCTTGTGCAATGACAATAAAGGTATTCAAATAATGAAACCATGAATAAAATAAGAGTTTCAGAAGCAAAAGAGGGAGAACGTCTTAACTGTGTTGGGTTAGTTCTCACGTTGGTATTTGTTGGTAATGTTTTTGAGCAACTTTTACACTTGACGAGTTATTTTTCTCCATCATTGGTATCATTTTTCCAGTAGTTGCTTTGGTCTCCGCTTCTGATAAATGAAATGTTTTCTGGGTTCAGAGAATCAGAACCTGCTCTATCTGAGGTGTGCGTGTGCGCGTGTACGTGTGCACAAGCTGTGATTGTTACCTAAAGTCCCATTAAAACAATAGCTGACTTTCCCAGGAGCGTCTGACCAACCTCAATGATAGTCGGCGCTGACTCACTCTACCAGAACAACAACAACAACAACAACAACCACTACATCCCTGAGGAGTCTGAGCTGAGGTCAGAGGTCATTAATGAACACTGAGGGGTAGACTGAGGGCAGAGCTCAGGGAAAGAAAGAGAAAAACATCATCTTCCTCCTCAAAGTCATCAGAGACGTTATAATAAGATGTTTGAACTGTGAATGTGACCTTATAGTGATGGACGTTAGTGCGTGATTCACTCTGAATGTGTCTCATCTACTCCATGGGTAACGTTTACTAACAATGGTGGACCATAAATAGCTTAAGTACAACAACATTATCATTATTTGATTGTTTAAGACTGACAGGTGACCAGTGAGTCAAACTGGCTCTGACTGGTTTGTCACATTTCTAACAATGCTTCTTATTGTTGGAAAGTGTTCACTTTGTATACTTTTCTCTCATTTTGTGTGTTCTTCTCTTTTTTTGTGTAATTTTAGGGTTTCATGGTATTGTTTCTGTTATTTGTTTGTGTTTTTGTTGTGATTTTGTATTTATTTTTCTCTCATTTGTTATTTTTTGGCGTCAGTTCGAATTTTGTTGTAGTGATTTTCTGTGTTAGTCTTAATTTTTGTGTATTTTTTGTTGTTTTGTATAAAATACATTATAATATAATGTCATCTTGTGTGTTTATTGAGTACATTTTGTCGAGGGCTGCATGTTATGCATTTCTGCTTTAATTTTTGAAGCTAAGTCGTATTCATATAGTATCAAGGTTATCATATTACTCTTTCAAAGAAATTCACACAAACTTGGGGGTGTGATGTCATATTAGGAAGAGGGGCGGAGTTTGTAAAGAGCTTGCTGTAGATTCAGCATGAACACATTTTATTATTTTTTTTGCACATTTTATGTTATTTTTAGTTTTGAAGAAAAATAATCACACATTTTACCTTTTTCAATAACAGTATAAATAGTTATAGTTTTTTTATGTTCTTTATCCCATGTCCTCTCCTCCTACAGGTTCTGTCTCTGGGCGCTGACGTCCTTCCTGAATATAAGCTCCAGGCTCCTCGGATTCATAAGTGGACGGTTCTACACTACAGTCCCTTTAAGGCTGTGTGGGACTGGCTCATTCTGCTGCTGGTCATCTACACCGCCATTCTGACGCCGTACTCAGCCGCCTTCCTCCTCAATGACCAGGTGAGCTGATCAATGACCAGGTGAGCTGATCAATGACCAGGTGAGCTGATCAATGACCAGAGAGTATTTGATCAAACCCAGCTCAGGGTTAAGTCCATGTTTAACCTGAGAGTCTGGCTCCATTAAATCAGGTTCTAACTGGAACAGCGGTTTCATCAACATTAAAACACCTTAGTTACCATAGTAACACAGTCCGTGGGTCAAACCTGCTCTTGACCAGGTTTAAGCAGCAGGCTTGGCTTAATCTGCTGAAACCACGTCATCATTATTAAAGAAGTCATTTAGTGAAGCTTTAAAACACTCAATGAAGATCTACAAAAGGAAAAAGGAGTCAAAAAGACTTTTGTTATACTTTATTTTTTAAATACCACTTTAATATGATATTTTAAAAGGAAATTAAACAGAATATCATAATAAATGTTTAAATATGATTTTAAATTGATACATATGACAAGAGAATCATTGTCTTATTACATGTTTAATGTGTACCGTATTTTAAATGAGATGATCACAGTCTCCATGTGTGTAAACCATCAGTAATAATATGTCTATATAAGGATACGTGTGTATCCATCGCCTCCGTTTACCACACAGTATAATATGATTCATTTATTGATCAGAGATTAATAATGAGAAAGCTCTGAATATACAGAGGGGGAGGGGCTTCACAGCGTCTGCAGTGTTAGACGTGACATCCAGTGTCACACAGCACCACTGAGCTGCTAGTGTTGAGTTCAACAAACACTCACTAGTTTCATAAATTACAGATTATTTAATTGTGAGTTACATCATCTCTTTAATTAAATGCTGACAGGTTTTAAAAAACTTATCAAACTCACATGATCAGTGTGTGATCACATGATCAGTTGTTTCTATGATAAGTTGACGAAATAACACCATCTTTAATTATTTACTACTTTTAAAATGTTCAAACCACAGAAACTTGTGAAACGTGTTCTTCTCACTGCTCAGTAACAGGTGATGTCACTTCCTGTTGGGCTCAGCGGTGGTTTCGATTGGCTGTTTAATCAGATCTGCAATCGATCTCGTGGGTCTTACAAAGACGTCCACTTAATGTAAACACTGTCAGCTGATTGGCTGATTGGGGGCGTGGTCACAGACGGCTTTAAACCAGGTTTAAACCGTAGACCTGGCTTTATTTAGAACAGTTTGATGAAATCCCCCCTCCTCACATGAATTTATTAATCTGTTTATCTGCATTCATAATTCATCTTCTAGCAGTCGTTAGAACGTGAGTGTGCTCCACTAACATCAATATACACAGAACATTTTTACTGATAATATAGCCCCGCCCCTTTAACCCTGCTTTGTTCTCCTTTTGTGTATTTTTGAGTCATTTTTGTCCTTTTTTTGGTTGTTTTTTGTCTTCAACACAGGTGAACCCTGTGTTGAAGCTCAGTTCTACAAATGTTTAGTCTACACCTGTGTGTAAATCATGCTAAAAAAAGCTCTTCTGTGTGTGTCAGTGTAACAAAAGGTGTGTTTGTGTTCTCAGGAAGAAGCAGCCATGCAGAGCTGTGGTTACTCCTGTTCTCCTCTCAACGTGGTCGACCTCATCGTAGACATCATGTTCATCATAGATATCCTCATCAACTTCAGGTTAGTCTCACAGCAGCTTTATCATCAACATTCATCAGCTCTAATCAGATACATCATGTGTTCTCTCTCCTCAGGACCACGTATGTGAACTCTAATGATGAGGTGGTCAGTCATCCTGTACGTATCGCGGTCCATTATTTCAAAGGCTGGTTCCTCATAGACATGGTGGCTGCTATTCCCTTTGACCTGCTGATCTACCGCAACGGAGAGGAGGTGAGAGAGGGAGGTTAGGATGCTACCATGTATACACACCTGTGTGTTAAACCTTTATTTATGTCTCTATCAGACGACCACTCTGATTGGTCTGCTGAAAACGGCCCGCCTGCTGCGATTGGTGCGTGTAGCCAGGAAGTTGGACCGTTACTCTGAGTACGGCGCCGCCGTGCTCTTCCTGCTCATGTGCACGTTTGCCCTCATCGCCCATTGGCTGGCCTGCATCTGGTACACAGTTCACTCCTTTCACAATTTTTTTTTCTCAAATTAGGGGTACGCGATGGCACTACAGGGGGTGCTTGAAAGATTACCAGCAACACACAAAACAACAACAAAGACACAATAAATGAGAGAAAAACACACAAGATCACTACAAAATACACAAAAGTAACAGAAAACATCCAAAAAGACATAAGAAACAACCAAACAACACCAAAAACATGGAGAATAATTGAATTACCACAAAAACAACAAAGTATATAGAAATAAATCTATTCATGAGGCACTAAATACAGTTTTTTTCCACTTATTTACAAAATTAGATTATTTAAAATTTGTGTTATCACTCATTCATTCCATCATTATGATCTATAGATGTTTTTAAATAGTTTTCGAAGCAAAATATTACAGTTGGGCAAAGGGGGGACTTGGGCCAAAAAAGTTTGTGAACCACTGTTTGAGACCATCCAATTCGGCCTGTAGGAGAAAGTTCATAAAACAAATGATTGTCTAAATGACCAAATAAATCATTTTTAGATATCCCAGCTCTTCTAAATATACAAATTCAATGAAACTCAACAATATTTGGAGGATCACAATTTCCCCACGCTTTTATCACATGACTGCAGTCATTTTAAATCTCAAATTGTTCAAAGAACTAAATTTTCCTGAAATTATTTCACATTATTTCCCCAAATTAAATAAAAATTGGTCACAAACTCAATACATTTCAAAAGAGAAAATCCCGCAGGGACTGATATCTGGATACTGTCCAGGCCTTTTATAATTGATTTATGTATCATTTAAACGTCGTGTAAAGTCAAACTTGGGGACATTAATATTGAAATTGCTCATTCTTCTGGGGCCCACTTCAGATCAAACTACTTCATATTCGGCCCCTGAACTAAAATGAGTTTAACACCCATGTTTCACAGCTTCAGCAATAACTAAAGCACATTCATCTCTGATAAATCTAATCAATAATGACTCAAACATAGTATAATAAAGTGATCACATGTTTTTTTCTCTCTCCTCCAGGTACGCCATCGGTAGCGTAGAGAGGAATGGTTCCATAGGATGGCTCCACACACTGGGAGACCAACTGGGAAAACACTACAACTACTCAGTCCAAGGTACAAACACCTCAGCAGATGCTTCATGATAGAGATAGAGATGTTAGAATGATCTATAACATCGTTACACACTCCTGGTTGTTCTCATGGTGTTTGTTCTACTTCAGGTTCAGGACCTTCCATCAAAGATAAATACGTGACAGCTCTGTACTTCACCTTCAGCTCTCTGACCAGCGTAGGCTTTGGAAACGTGTCTCCAAACACCAACTCTGAGAAGATCTTCTCCATCTGTGTGATGCTCATTGGATGTAAGTGAACTTTGTTCCTCATCAATTCAACTGATCTTTACTTTAGAATCAGAATCTATGATTAATCACCAACTGATCTCAGTAGAGTCAACTAATGAACTTATTTAAACCTGTGCTCAGGTTAGACTGATTTAACCACCTTGACATGCGACTTCTCCTCTCCTGCATCTTCTACAGCACATGTTTCAAACTCAAGGCCCGGGTGCCAAATCCGGCCCTTTAGAGCAACCAATGTGGCCCGTGGGAGAAAACAATAATCATTGTGTGAATAGCCAAATAATTCAATTATAGTCAATATGTCACATGAAACTCAATAATATTTGCAAGGGGTCACAATTTTTCCATCTTTATCAGGATTGCGGTCAGTTTTAATCAAAACACTTTTTCCCAAAATCTTTCAAATTCTCATAAAATTGCACAAAAATTGGTCACAAAATGGAGGATTTTTAAAGCTAAGATTCTGATATGTCATTTGATGCTTAGATATAGTCGGTGCTTTACATAATGTATTATATTTACATGTAGAAGTGAACCCCCACACTAAACAATCCCACCTCCCCTGTTCACTGTAATTATCTCCATGACTGATGAAACTCATTGTCACCAAAATAACTGATTTTTACTACTACAGCATTTACCTGCTTTAAATACATGATGATATTATACTATTTACTAATGAAATGTGTTAGAGGTGCACTCTAATACCCACTAATAACACAAACTTTAAACATGTAAGTTGAACTGATTCACAGTTCTGTGCACATCATGGTTAATGTGTGGAACAAGCCTCTGAATTGTGTTATTATGATATATAGATATATAATATATATATATATATATATATATATATATATATATATATATATATGCAGGGCTTTAAATTAACACCCACCAACCCTCCTACATTTGAAGAGCATGCATGTTAGTAAAACATGTTTTCTCTACAGAACATGTAATTCTTAGTACTGATTACTTCTATTCATTCTAGCTTCAAACAGTGTTCCAAGGATCCAATTATCATCTGAGTTAAGTTTGTTTATTAAGTTAGTGATCTAAAAAGTTCATTTAAAGCCCTGTATATACAGTATGTATGTATTTACCCCTCTGTGAGGCTCTGAAGTTGTGCCTGTGACATGTGCACTGTGCACACTCAGAGCAGCACACACACATGCTGATGTGATGGTGTGGACAGTAATAGAAGCTGACAGGAGGTCAGCAGCTTCTGATAGGACGACAGGACGAAGCCTGAAGTGTGACCAACAATCTGAGAATCTCCATAAATTCATTAGATACAAAGACGTAAAGCTAAAGATCAGACAATGAGGTGAATTTTAACGTTAACCCAGCGCAGTAAACTGTTGATTAATGTGTGATGTGTTCTAATCAGTTCGTGTGCTGATAACCCATCTGTCCATCCATCCATTAAGTGAGCTGCAGATTTGGAGAAAAAACAGCAATTTCTCCGTTATTGAACCTATTTTGCACTTCCATGTATTACTGATATAAACAGTTTTGTTTCAAGATGCCGACAATATCTGAACAATTAATTACATTTCTTGATGTGACTTTGCAAGATTTTAATAAAATTTTGAGTTATTTTGACAATTTGTGATTATAATCATGCAATATATACGTACAGGAAAATAGAGTAGGAAGCTCCTGCAAATATTCTGGAGTGTCTATTGATTCACTCATTCAGTGCCAGCCATTTTAGAGCATTTTGACTCATTTTTAAAGACCCACAGAATATTTTGTACTATGACAATCTGAATTCTGAAAGATTAAAATCTCTAATTTCATCAAAAAAAAAAAAACATTTGTTTCTAGCGTTTTTCGTTCTTCTGTAATAGAGGCAAGTTTCACACAAATCACCAGTTTGTGACAAAAAGCTGAGAAAAACGTCTTTTTCTGAAAAAAATCTATGAGTGACTTTGAAGCAATTTTTTTTTTGGTTTAGTGACACCTCAACATTGGTTTCCTTCGATAAAACTACAAACACAACACTGAGACCAGGCTTTTGATGGCAAAATTATTATTATTTTACGATCTGGGTTAGAGTTGAATGGATTTCCTACTGTATTTTGGCATTCCTCCAAGTCTCTCCCCCCCCGTCATATCTTCTATGGGCCGATTTTGAATGCTCTAAAGGGCCGGATTTGGCCCCTGGGCCTTGAGTTTGACATATGATATAAGACTTGGTTGACTTGGTTCTCAAAAGCGGTTCTTGCACAAACATTGGTCATTGATGCACTGGCCTTGAGCTGTGGGATCAACTTGGACTGGGCTTAAACTTAGACACGTTGTTCCCAAATACCAGTTTTAGGTATTACCACTCACTCCTTTTATCATTACACTTAAGCTCGGTGCTGTGTCACCACCTTACATCTACACACTTGTTACCAGACTTTTGTTGTGTAATCAGTCACCAAACTCATTACACAACACAATAAGCACAATATACACAACTATAACATCACATCTCACTCTCACTTTAAAACATTCAGCTCTTCCCCCCACCTTCCATTTCCTACCCTGACTCCATCTCCCCTGTTCCCTCCCCCCTCACCTAGGAGTAACACTGTCCTCTCTTTTTATATTCTCTCTTTAATAAAGTGTTTCTTACCCTTCCTTAGGGAGGGCTGCTGATGGTCACAATTATGCAATAAAATCTATATTCATTTACTTAATTGCAATAACAAAACATGCATTGCTGTGGTAAACAGATTGAACTACATGTAGTGTTGACCTTCGACAAAATGTGCAGAAAAGGTGAAAAAGAAATAGAAAAAAGAAAGCAAGGTGTTAGCTCTGCTAGGTGTTAGCTCTGCTAGTGTGTTCATGTAACTGTAAGGTTTTCTCTACCTTTTTCCCGATTCTTTTAATTGAACAGCTCCGAGGACAGATGGCAAGAATAATACAATTTATCAGTTGTGTTTATTCTAATTAGTCACACAGCTCACACACGGGTGAGAACCACAAACAAGAGAGTGTGTACAGAGATTATTAGGAGTCTTCTTTGTGCTCTGGGAAGAGAAGCGTACAATAGTGGAGGCTGGCGCAAATGTTTTTGGCTGATTTATCACCATGATTCAGTCCAGCTGACTGCATCATGACCTTTGGGTTATGTAAAGAGTGCTCAGTGTGTGTCTGTTGAAAACCAGCGTGTAGCTAAAGCAACAGAGTTTAGAGTGTCAGAGCCCATAAAAGACTAACATTGGAAAATAAAGAAATAAAAGAAATATCTCTCATAACCCTGTGTGTGTGTTTCCTACAGCCCTGATGTACGCCAGTATCTTTGGGAACGTGTTAGCTATGCTAGCTGTTAGCTAAGGTAGCTGTTAGCTAAACAATCATTATAAAATAACTCGGCCTGTTTTCTACAGCCCTGATGTACGCCAGTATCTTTGGAAATGTGTTAGCTAAGCTAGCTGTTAACTAAGGTAGCTGTTAGCTAAGGTAGCTGTTAGCTAATCTATGATTATAATGTAACTGTGTGTTTACTACAGCCCTGATGTACGCCAGTATCTTTGGGAATGTGTTAGCTAAGCTATCTGTTAGCTAAGCTAGCTGTTAGCTAAGGTAGCTGTTAGCTAATCTATGATTATAATGTAACTGTGTGTTTACTACAGCCCTGATGTACGCCAGTATCTTTGGAAATGTGTCGGCCATCATCCAGAGGCTCTACTCAGGAACTGCTCGCTATCACACACAGATGCTTAGAGTCAGAGAGTTTATCCGTTTCCATCAGATCCCAAACCCTCTGAGACAGAGGTTAGAGGAATACTTCCAACACGCCTGGTCCTACACCAACGGCATCGACATGAACGCCGTGAGTACCTGGACACTGTTTATAGTTAAACTTTATTACATTCTGCTGATAGAAAACATTGGTTATTCAAATTAAAGTGAAATCTGTAGCCACTGGTACAGTGAGGTACGTTATTACAGGAAACAACAACAGAAATGAAGATTAATCCATCATTTTTAATCATTGATGACATTGATTGGAAGTTAAAGTGAAGGAATGTGTTCATGTTTGTTTGGAAGAACAGAGCAATGATAACGTGACATTTGATTTGGATTTCTTCCTCCTCTTTCTCTTCCTCCCCCCCCCCTCTTCCTCTTCCTCCTCTTCTTCCTCCTCTTCCTCCTCTTCCTCCCCCCTCCTGCTCCTCCCCCTCATCCTCCTGCTCTTCTTCCTCCTCCTGCTCCTCCTCTTCCTCCCCCTCCTGCTCCTCCTCCTCCTCTTCCAACTCTTCCTCTTCCTCTTCCTCTTCCTCCTCCTCCTCCTCCTCCTCCTCCTCCTCTTCTTCCTCCTCCTCCTCTTCCTCTTCCTCCTCTTCCTCTTCCTCCTCCTCCTGCTTCTGCTCCTCCAGGTGCTGAAAGGATTTCCAGAGTGCCTCCAGGCTGATATCTGCCTCCATCTGAACCGTACTCTGCTCCAGAACTGTAAAGCTTTTAAAGGCTCCACTAAAGGGTGTCTCAGGGCTCTGGCTATGAAGTTTAAGACCACCCACGCCCCCCCAGGAGACACTCTGGTCCACGCTGGAGACGTCCTCACTGCCATCTACTTCATCTCCAGAGGATCCATAGAGATCCTGAGAGGAGACGTGGTGGTGGCCATCCTGGGTAGGGATGATATTCACCTATTATTGTTCAAGGATTTAGGATGTTTCATTCATTTCATTCAATTCTATTCAAATACATTTATTTTTCTATTATATATATATAGTAAAGGCCACATACACATACATACACACAACACGTTTCACATACTATAAATAGCAGATAAAATGCTTTCCAAAAACCTACAACATGCAATGACTTGCTTGTTATAATTGCAATTTGTGCATTTCTGTGTTCTTTTGTGTATCTTTCCTGTAAAATGTATGTTTTTTAGAGTGCTGCTCTGTATTTCTGTTGTCATTTTGCTTGTTTATTAGAACTGTAGGTCTTTTTGTGTACTTTTGTTGTAATTTTTTGAGTCATTTATTGTATATTTGTTATCGTTTTGTGTTATTTGGAGTAATTTTGTGTACTACTTTTGTTGTTTTGTTAATTTTATTGGAGTAGAGTGTGTTTTGGGAGTATTTTCTGTGTGTTTTTCTCTTTTATTGTATTTTTTTGCATTTTTTTTAATGTATTCTTGCTTTTATTGTGTGTATATTTTGTCATCTTGTATGTCTACATTGGGGGCCGCACAAAATTAAACCGAGGGCCGCTAGTTGCCCATGTCTGCGTTAGAATGTGTCAGTTTATTAGATTTTATTTTATTTCATTAAATCTCCAAAGCCAAAGAACGATACAACATCAGAAGGTGCCGACAGTAAAAGCTTCTCCTTATAAACAGAATTATTATCAACACAAACTTGAAGTTGTTTCCATTCAGAAAATCACAATTATTCAATCATTCATCAATAGGAAACACAGAAATCTAACCTAAATTTGAGTTAATAGCAATACATCACTTATTATTGTGCACAAAGTGATCATAAATCCTAATTCTACCACATATGTAATGCAGGAACTATGAGCAAGCAATGCGTTGTTTGCATATGGACTAAAACACGTGAATACGTCGTTAACATGCACTGTTTTTCCAGTAAATTAAAGATGTGCACATTCTATTAAAGCATATCTATAATAATGTGAGTAATCACACAGTGCTCGGTAGTGACGTCTGTAGGTTGTTTCAGAATTAAAATATAGATGTAGCTGAAAAAGAAAAGGATGGGATGGTTATTTGTTGGTGCTTGTGATCGTCATATTCTAGTGATTCCCAGGAGGAAAATACTCCCAGAGATCCAAACCACCACAATGCTTCGTTACTGTCGCTGAGCGTTCTTTACAGGTTCAGAATAACAAACCTGAGCTCACTGAACGTCTACAGACACGGGCTACTGTCATCACAGGGGGCGGAGCCACAAACATGTGATCAGCATTCATGTCAGCGTTAGAATAACGACGGAGCATTAACACAGAAAACAGTAGAGTTTTTGTTATTTAGTTTATCCTATTGTTTCATATTTCATCCTAAACCATTTCTAATAAGTTCAGGTAATAAACTTTAATTCAGAAAGACGCTGATAAAAGGGAAAATATTTGGAGAATGTAACGTAGTATCAACTGTTTCGTGTTAATATAAGTTTTTGGAAAACAACTGCTCTTTAATGTGGGCGTGGCCAACCTTCCAATAGGAAACCAACTCGTCCACAAACCTGAAGTAACACAGTTCATAGAATTAAACATCACACTATGAAATCTAAGAGATTCTTACAGTATATCTATTTATGAGAAATAACAGTCTTTAGCAGTCTTTCTCAAATGGGGGTTTGTGTACCTCTAGGGGTCCGCGATGGCACTTACAGGGGGTACTTTAGAGTGAGAGAGAGTATGGGGTTTTATATTGTTTCATTTAATTTAAAAATTATAATCATAATAATGCAAATGATCTTGATGAAAATGAAAACACAAATGTCAGTGTTGGTTCCACATCAGGCAGCAGAGGACTGGAAATGATAACAACTATAGAAATAAATCTATTCTTTCCACTTATTTACCAAATGAGATTCTTTAAAATGTGTGTTATCACTCATTCATTCCATCATTATGATCTATAGATGTTTCTAAATAGTTTTCTGGGCCAAATGTTGTAGTCAGACAAAGGGGGGACTAGGATTCAGGAATGGGGTTGAGAGCCAAAAAGGTTTGCGAACCACTGCCCTGTAGGAGTCACCTAACGAAGAAGAGAACGTTTATAGATGAGCTCAGAATAAGAGCTCAAAGGAAGTCGCTTTGAGTTATAAATATAATATCTATAATAAGGCATGAACGATCAGAGCTGAGTTCATCTGTTGAGAAACTTTTTTACAGTTTGGCTTTAGTTTTTTTTTTTTATACTAATAGTTTTTAATTATTGGACTATTCCTGTGTGGTGGGCAGCGCCCTCTACTGGTGTCTTTGTGCAATATTTGACTGAATGAACACAGAATGTTCTGGTGTGAGATTAATATCTTATGGAGCAGGCGTGTTAAACTCATTTTAGTTCAGGGACAAAATACAGACCAGTTTGATCTCAAGTAGATCTCAAAAACTAGATTAACGTCCCCCAGTTTCCACTTCCACGTTTAAATGATATATAAAATAATTATAACCAACAATATCCTATCAATAAGTGACAGATCTCAGTCCCTGCAGAGGGTATTTGCTTCATTTTGTGATAATTCCTTATTTATTGTGGGAAAATCTTGTGGAATAAAAATGTATTTAGAGTTCTTTCACCAATTTGAGATTAAAAATGTCTGCCATCATGTGATATAAACATGGATAAAATGTGAGCGCTGCAAATATTACATTTTTATATTTATAGAGACTGAATTATTTGGTAATTTACACAATGAGTTGTGTTTCCTTTAAAATCTTTACTTTCTTCTGCAAGCCACAATGGATGTTCTATAGGGCTTGAGTTTGACATGTGTTATAGAGTATGACATATGTCTGCCATGATGTCATCATATCTGATCAGTGTGTAATCAATAGGCTCCTCCCATGGACTAGCATATGGCTGTCATAACATAGCATTATCCTGAAATTGCATTGATTGTTTGTGGAGACAATGGTTCTCAAGCTCTTTAGGCTCTAGTCCCCCCTTTGTCTGACCACAACATTTTGCTCAGAAAACTATTTAAAAACATCTATAGATAATAATGATGGAATGAATGAGTGAAAACACACTTTTTAAAAAGTCTCATTAACAGTATTTAATGCAGTGGCTCCCAACCTTTTTGGGACCGTGACCCTATTTTGATATCAAGAATTTCTGGTGACCCCAAAGACATTTTTTTTTTTTTTTAGAATTAGTTTTTGATCATGTTTGAGCTCAGATATTTATTTTTACTGCATTTTAGTTGAACTAGATTTATATTTCACAAAGTGAAACTATAGACATACAGTTGTTTAGGATTGTGTGTTTTAATTTAAAAATACTCTAATAATACTTTAAAAATCTAGTTTCATTTTTTAGAAATTTCAGGCGACCCCACATGGGGTCCCGACCCCAAGGTTGAAAAACACTCCTGTGGCTCCTGAATAGTATTTATAGAAATAGTTGTTTCTGTAATTTTTATCATTTCCTGTCATCTCATGCCTGGAGTGGGACCACACACTCCCTCTCTCAAGACATTGCGTACCCCTAAGGGGTACACGTACCCCCAGTTGAGAAACACTGTTCTACAGCTCTAATGAAATATATACTCTATTATATAATCTTTGATATGTTAAGTTTATTTATTGAGATAAAGGAAATACAAGCTGATTTTCTGCTCTTTGATTGACTCCAGGAAAGAACGACATCTTTGGAGAGCCCATCAACCAGTACGCACGAGGAGGGAAATCTAACGCTGACGTGAGGGCTCTGACCTACTGTGACCTCCATAAGATCCAGAGAGACGACGTCCTGGAGGTTCTGAACATGTACCCAGAGTTTGCAGATCACTTCTGGAACAACCTTGAGATCACCTTCAACCTCAGAGACGTTAGTTTACAGGAGAGAGAACATTCTGTGATGTTTATCTTCACTGTTTCACACACTTCCACTGCGTTTCCCTTCAGACCAACATGATCCCAGGTTCTCCGAGCAGTGACGACTCCAACTGTGGAGGATTCAACAAACTACGAAGACGGAAGTTATCGTTTAGGAGGAGAACAGAGAAAGGTATCAGTGCAACATCACTCTAAGTAAAACCAATCATTACTTCTTCATCCATGTGAGCGTAGACCACAGAACGAGCTCTAGAACAGCTGTGTGGATGTTTCCATTGTCAGGTTTCAGCTCCTGGTCTTCAACATCTGGATCCTGACTATAGATCTAATCTGGAACTAGCTTTGACTACATTAGCATCTGTGCTCTAACTCAGGGGTTCTCAACCTTGGGGTCAGGACCCCATTTGGGGTCATGAGACACTGGGAGGAGTTGCCAGATGCCTTCCAGAAGCTAAGAATATTTTCTGAACAATTTCAGCCCATTTTTGATTATTTTTAAGCTTTTTCTGCAACTACCCCAAGCACACCATATTTTAACCTATTTTCATCACTTTTTATTTCCACATTTTTGCTGATTTTAATGCATTTTTGCTACATTACTCCTATTTCTGACACTTCGACATCACATTTCAGTGCCTTTTCTACGCATTTTTTTCACTTTCAAGACATTTTCAAAACTTATAAATACTTTCCACTACTTTTCCACCTAATGTCACATTATTGTCACTTTTAACCTCTTTTCACCATATTTCTTGATTATTTTTGCCAATTTAACCACATTCCCCATTTGTCATGCCCATTATTTTCCAGTTTAAACTAATTGTTGTTGACATTTTTAACCCTTTTCTCCACTTTTTCTTTCTGTTTTTCTCCACTCTAATGTGCAACTTTTAACCAATTTCTGTGGTTTTTAAAATCCCATTTCATCACCTTTTCCACCATTTTTGGTCACTTTGAACCCATTTTATTTCTGATTAAAACAATGATTTCCATCTTTAAGATGACTATAATAATAATAAACGTCCTGGATAACAGTGGATATTATTCAGATAAATAAATAAATGTGTTTATCACAGATTCATAGAACAATAGATCATCATTTTGCTGACTTTATGGATGGACCCCAAAAATCTCTCCCCTTTATTCCCCCTTATAGATGACCCTGTCTCCACATGACTGTTCTTCAATGTTCATGTCTGTGTTCAACCACTTTCAGCTACAGTGGGGGTCCCCACTCTCTGGAACCTTAATTTTGGGGGTCATGGGCTGAAGAGGTTGAGAACCACTGGTTTAACTCTATAGTTTTCAGGTGTTAGCATAGCAGCTAGTTTACAAGCTTCTCCTTATTATCTATTGTAGTCAACTGTTGAAACCGTTAATAACATTTAAACTATTTAAATAGTATTGTTTTACTTTGTTAGCTGCTAAGCAGATAAAACAATATTTAAATACAAAGATGGTGCAATAAGGAAGAATATTTATTTACTCATTTACTGTATTTGTTCCTGATTTATTTAGATACACATCTGTCTTTATTGTTGCTTTATTTGTCCTCATCATGAATGGAGTCAAAGGTTTTAAATAACATGTTGATCCATCTGTTCAATCTGTGTCCAGACGATGCAAACGCTGGAGAAATCAAACGGTCTCATAAGTCAGGGCGACGCAGGCAGAAGGAAACCTCTAGGAACCAGAACCAGAACCAGGAGGCGGTGGTGAAGCAGTGGGACAGTCGTAGAAGCTCCGTGTCCTCCCACTCCAGTGGAGACGAGGTACCACTAGTTTAGAATGTTTACCATAAACACACAGCCAGGGTGGGGGTCAGTTACAATTACGTTTTCAATTACCCATGTTCAATTACAATTCAATTATGATTACAGTGGCCAGCATGTTTTCCAGTTACAATTAAACTTCAATAATTTTTTATCTTCAGAAAGTCAATTACAATTATTCACAATTACTGAATCTGAAATAAGTAACCTAGTAAAAGTGATCCTTCCTCTTGTGTTAGCTTTCTGTTTGCATCTCTAATGCTAACAGGTCATAAATCAGCTGTAAAATACACTATAAACTAATATCTGTCATCTGATTTATTTACTATCTATTGATTACCTTGTTAGGCTTCTTAATCATTGAAAATATAGGTTTTAATGTTTTTGGTATGACCTTCTGAGCCTTTTGTGTCACTATACCCCTAGAATTACATTTTTTTTAAATGATAATTGTGGAAAAGCTTGATATGAAATATATTTTAATAATAATTAACTACATACTGTGTGTAGAACTGTAACATGGTTCACCAGTTTAGTGTTAAATTATAAATGACAATTTTTAAAGAATTTTCATGACAATTACAAATACAAAGTCAAATATCTGAACTCAATTACAAATGAATTACTATTATAACAGCAACAGATGTTTTAAATCACAATTACAATTATAATTACATCATAATTGTTATTATCAATTATGCAATAACAATTATAATTGAGTCCAGCCCTGCACACAGTGTGATGCTAACGTTGTGTGTGTGTGTTTGCAGCAGACAGGTTTAGCTCCGCCCCCAGCCATGCTGAACAGTCCTCAGTCCTTTACTTCACCGCTGAGCTTCAGTGACAACAATGAAGCTGATGGAGATCCAAAGACTGGAAACACCTGTAACGCTCTGTCAGGTGAGAGATTCAATTTAACTTTATTTAAAGAGCAACACTTACAACAATAAACCATCTCACAGCTTTAATTTTGTGGACTAAAGATTCCCATCATAGATTTTACTAGAATATGACGATCAAAGGTTTATCACTGTGGTACTGGACATTTATCTGATGCTTTCTGGTCATGTGACCCAGTATAAACAGATAGAAAGTACCTATAACTGAACCATGTGCTCCTCCAGGTGCTCTCTCAGGGGTCTCCAACATCTTCAGTTTCTGGGGGGAGAGCAGGGCCGGGGGTCAGTACCAGGAGGTCCCCAGCTGTAGTCTGGTGTCCCCCCCACCCATCAACACCCCAGTACACAGCCTGAGTCAGCAACAGCGCCACCAGCTGGACACACGCCTGGACCTGCTGCAGAAACAGCTCCACAGGTACACCATCATCACTGGTTAATATAGACCAGTATAGACCATTATAGACCATTACAGGTTATTACAGAAACATTAACATTAGGTACACCATCATCACTGGTTAATATAGACCAGTATAGACCATTATAGACCATTACAGGTTATTACAGAAACATTAACATTAGGTACACCATCATCACTGGTTAATATAGACCAGTATAGACCATTATAGACCATTACAGGTTATTACAGAAACATTAACATTAGGTACACCATCATCACTGGTAAATATAGACCAGTATAGACCATTATAGACCATTACAGCTTATTACAGAAACATTAACATTAGGTACACCATCATCACTGGTTAATATAGACCAGTATAGACCATTATAGACCATTACAGGTTATTACAGAAACATTAACATTAGGTACACCATCATCACTGGTTAATATAGACCAGTATAGACCATTATAGACCATTACAGGTTATTACAGAAACATTAACATTAGGTACACCATCATCACTGGTTAATATAGACCAGTATAGACCATTATAGACCATTACAGGTTATTACAGAAACATTAACATTAGGTACACCATCATCACTGGTAAATATAGACCAGTATAGACCATTATAGACCATTACAGCTTATTACAGAAACATTAACATTAGGTACACCATCATCACTGGTTAATATAGACCAGTATAGACCATTATAGACCATTACAGGTTATTACAGAAACATTAACATTAGGTACACCATCATCACTGGTTAATATAGACCAGTATAGACCATTATAAACCATATCTAACTTTATATCTGACTCTATGTTAACTCTATATTGACTCTATATTAACTCTGTTAACTCTATATTGACTCTATATTAACTCTATGTTAACTCTATATTGACTCTATATTGACTCTATATTAACTCTATATTGACTATATTAACTCTATATTGACTATATTAACTCTTTATTGACTACTGTATATGTTAACTATGTTTTACAGGCTAGAGAGTCGTATGTCTGCTGATATCTCAGTGATTCTACAGTTGTTACAGAGACAGATGACCGTTGTTCCTCCTGCTTACAGTGCTGTGAACTCACCTCCTCAGGTACCAATCATCAATATGTGATCAATAAGTCATCATCACACAGGCTCAATCAACTCCTGTGGAGAGAAGAAACTAGACTTTAAACCAGATGATGTTAAATGAAGCTAATATCACTGTTATGTTTTTTCATGGGACTGACACAGGCTTATTGTGAACCTCATGTTTCCTACCAGAGCTCCTCATACCCTAGTCCTGGTTTAGGATCCAGTCCTGGTTTAGGATCCAGTCCTGGTTTAGGATCCAGTACAGGAGAGGTGGGGGTGTCCCATGTCCCCCCCCTGAGGTCAGACCCTTTGACGTCTCTGGCTGAGGTGAGTTATCTCTCTATCATACACACAGGAACACACAGGAACATCTAGACAGTGTGAATGATCTATGAACAGTTCTCCTCACACTGGGGGCGGAGTCTCTGCTCTGTGTTTTTAAACTTTAGGCTTTATTAATTTGAGCTTTATTTGACGTTTAGCTCCAAAGTCAAAGATCAATAAATGTTGTGACTTTGTGTTCAATTAAAACAATCTGATATGCATAAATTCCTGTTAGAAACGAAGGAGTTCTATGAGCAGATCTATGGAGTGATCTTATCTACAACCTACTGTCTGATGTTCCTCTAACATCTCATAGACCTATACATGCACTCATTGTCACATTCAGCTTTTTCTCAGCAAACGTTCCATCTGTGCCACTCGTTCCTCACATGAAACCAAACACATCTCCACTTCTCCTAACATGACCTACTCTACTCTGCAGCACAGCTTCATCATCTTCATTCCTGGTTCCATCTCTGGAATCAGATCCTCAGGAGTTAAAGAGTGGAGTCAGAATCCTTTGTATTGTCTCCCACGAGCTTCTACTTCATCTTCCATGTTCCACCTTCTCCACACTCTGAGGAGTCCATCCAATCCACTCTCTATCTACCATCACTCTATCCTGATCCACATGTTCTTCTGCATCCTCTCATGCTATATCTTCTCTTCTCTCCTCTTCCTCATTCCAACTTATATACTTTTAGTATAACTTTAGAAACAAAGAGAATCCTTCCTTATGTCTATGTTTAAAGTGTCCCATCTACCATAGACTGTTTTGGCAGATGTTAGATGTTTTGTTTGTGTTTTAGGTGAATTTTGGACAAACAAATCATTTAAAATGGAGATTAGAATCATTTTAAGATCAACAAAAATAAAGAAAACTCTCGTTTCTCTGCAGATTTTAGATTCTCAAGACTTCGAGCAGTTTCCAAACAAGCCTGTGATCCAGGACTGCAGCCGAGGACCGGACCAGGACCAGGACCAGGCTCATGTCTCTGGTCTTACGGTGGTTCCAGGTCCAGGTCCAGGTCCAGGTCCAGGTCCAGACCACCAGAGCTGTGAAACGCTACGGTCAGACGTAGAGTGTGATGGACCTGCTGAGAACCACAGGAGGCTGTCTCTGCAGGAGGCTCACACACACACACCTCTGGACTCACACACACCTCAGAGACACGGCTCAGACCCAGGGCGGAGCTAAGGAGCAGACACGCCCACACAGACAGTGACTCCTCCCACTCTGTGCAACCTTTAACCAAACCCACGAAGCAAAAAGGAACTGCTGCCACACGTCCTCCTTTAAAGCTCAATCCCTTTACTGCTGTACACGTGCACGCCACCGTGCACGCCACCGTGCACAGAGCAGTGATGAAACCAGTAGCCATTTCTGTCTTGCACTGAAGATTCTATGAAGAGAATGAATAAATTATTCTTAATGTCGCTGAGCTTCCAATGAACTGCTACGTTGAACTGTTAGTGTTAGCTGGCCTAACATGACTCCTCCCCCTGTGCCTGTGGGCGGGGCCTAATGTTTCAACAGTGGATGGATTAACAGCCATTCTCATTGAACATATCATGGACTGGGAGCGTCTCACATCTGCTTCAGCGTTTGTTACACGTTCATCACAGCTGGATTTTCTACCTCAACTTCATTCATGTTATTTTTCTTTGTTTCATCTCCAGTCAGACTGTTTCACTCTTTAAGGTTCAGTGGGCGACGCCCCAATGGAGCAGACTGATAAACATTACACTGAAGTCTCTAACCTCATCTATACATCACAATGTATGTGTGTGCTTTCAAAATAATAATAATAATAATGTATCCTTTAGGGGTGTCCTGATCCGATATTGGTCCGATATCAGCCTGAAAATTAATATTGGATTCAAATTTCCAATTCATTTTTTATTATATTTATTCAACTGTAGAATACTGTGGATATTATGTTAAGGTCAAAATGTAACCAATTGGTAACCAACTGTTGCTGACTATTGTTTTTGTTGGAGTAACATCACTTGATCAAGACTTTTCTAACATTTCACACTACAAAACAAGTCATTATTTTTTTATTAAAGAAAAAAAATAAAAGTATGTGTGAATTATGCCGATATCGGATCAATATCTTTATCAGCCGATACGCAAGGCTGCAATATTGGTATCATATCGGCAATGAAAAAGTTATATCGGGACATCCCTACAATGACATTTGGTCTCTGCATTTCACCTGTATTCCACAGGGGGGCAGCAGTGGGTGGCCATGTTGGACGTGTCCATGGAGCAGGTTATTTATTGCTGGATTCAAACACAGAGCTTCCAAGTCCTATAAGTCAGGGTTCTCAACCTTGGAGTCAGGACCCCATTCGGGTTCACCTGACACTGGGAGTGGGTCGCCAGATGCCTTCAAGAAACTAAGAATATTTTTTGAACAATTTCAGCCCCTTTTTGCTTAATTCTCCCATTTTTCTGCAACTACACCAAACTCACCATATTTTCACTTATATCACTAATTATTTCCATATTTTTGCTCCTATTAATGTATTTTTGCTACATTACACCCATTTCTGACACTTCTACATCACATTTCAATGACTTTCCTCTACATTGTTCATACATTCAAGACATTTTCAGCACTTATAAACACTTTCCACCACTTTTCCACCTAATGTCACATATTGACCCATTATTGTCACTTTTAATTTTTTTTCACCATATTTCATGATTATTTTTGCCAATTTAACCACATTGACCATTTGCTATGCCCATTATTTGCATGTTTAAACTAAATGTTCCAATATTGACACTTTGAACCCTTTTTACCATTTTTTTCGGTCTGTTTTTGTCCACTCTAATTTGCAACTTTTAACCAATTTCTGTGGTTTTTAAAATCCCATTTCATCACCTTTTCCACCATTTTTGGTCACTTTGAACCCATTTTATTTCTGATTAAAACAATGATTTCCATCTTTAAGATGATTATAATAATAATAAACTTCCTGGATAACAGTGGATATTATTCAGATGAATAAATAATTGTGGTTATCACAGATTCATAAAACAATGGATCATCATATTGCTGACTTCATGGATGGACCCCAAAAATCTCTCCCCTTTATTCCCCCTTATAGATGACCCTGTCTCCACATGACTGTTCTTTAATGTTCATGTCTGTGTTCAACTACCTGCAGCTACAGTGGGGGTCCCCACTTTCTGGGACCGTTATTTTGGGGCTGAACAGGTTGAGAACCACTGGTATAAGTCATATACAGACTCGCAGCTTTGAGAGTCTAACTTTTATAATAAAAAATAAAAAAATGTCTTTTGATAATATGATTATATTTGCAAAAAATTTTGACCTGAACTCAGCTGGGAAAATGTTCCATTGGTTTTGCAAACGTTGCCTTTATTCTCAACATTTTGTTCTTTTACACTGAATAATTTGGATTAATAGACACAAATACATGAAACAAGCACAGAGAACACACAATAAAATGTAAAGTAACAGAAAATCTTAACATATAATTAGAAAAATCATGATTTATTTAGAACTGTTGTCCCTGCACTAAAACATGCATATTTATTTTAGGTTTTAGGTGAAGTCTTTATTGTTTCTGTTTGTTTGTTGCACATCTGCCTGTTGTAAGTGGGGCTCACATCTGGAGATGAATGGTGCATTGATGACGGTTCATTAAAGCTGCAGCTGATCCTCACTCTGACACATTCACAACTCTGACCTCGAGAAAGGAAAAGAATGTCAACCTCGTTTGTGACACTAGACAAAATATATTTAGTATTAGTAGATATTTAGTCTTTAATTAGGCCTGTTGTAACAGGTTAGGGAGGTAAAGAGTTACTCTGAAGCAGATTATAGTGTGATCTGTGGGTGAAAAGTGTGTGTGACGCGCACACACACACACACACACACAGACATAGTTTCAGTTCTTCCATGATGCTGTTCTTTCTTCAGCTATGTTGTAATTTGTGACCCAACAGAATCAGGGTTCTGTGTTTGTAGATATCGTCAGCACTGAGGGGGCGGGGCTACTATTTATTCTTGCATATCTGAATTATTCTATTTGCAGAGACGTTTTTTGGCACGCGTATAGCCAGCAGCACTATGCAGAAGCTGAAATGTTTTCTTTGGCATGCTTTGAGATGCAGACATACTAAAGAGGACAAATATTTAACGTCTGCTCTGATTTCTTATTTAAAGGCTGAGAGAGAAAAGCTGTGTGTGTTAAAAATGAATGATGATGATAATATGGTGAACATTTGTACTTGCATGCTGCACTAAAAACCATGTTTGCAGCTTCTCTCTTTACTGTATGCTTCAGACTGTGTGCAGTGAAACACTGAATTCTTCCAAATGGTATTTATATTTACTATATTTATACTTCCAGCTGATGGAAGAGAGGCTCCAGCTCTCTGAGATGGTCCACTATATGATCCTGTATATTTGACTCGATGGTTTGAAACCACTGGGATGGAACGATGCATGTGTGGACGCCTGTTTCTAATGAATGCATCTGTTCTTTATTCGCTCTGATCACGAATCCTTCCAAATGTAATGAGAATCAACCATGAAGACAGAGTCTGAATAAAATCTGCCCGTTACCCATGTGAGTGCTGTTTTATTCAGAGTCAGGGGCCAGATCTGCTAAGGGCCACAGCATCTTCTTCACATTCCCTTAAACATGGTCTGACCCTGCTCCTCGAACCTCCTCATACGTTCATAATCATATCAGATAAATAGAGAAGCACAGACTCCACCTTCTGATTGTGTGTTAGCAATATTAAAGATAGAACTTCAAAACATATCTATCAATAAAACTCTTTGAAAGCAAAAAAAAAAATGTCATCTGATCTTTGAGTGCTCACACTGACGACTCATCAGTAAACGTAGAGAAATACACAGAGTACTAAGGCTTTAGCTGGAAACAAACGTGTGGTGTCAACCAACGTATCCTATTTTCATGGTTTCTAACTTAGATACTGTCAGAGATAAAGATGAGGCATTCGTTGTTTATATTTAAAAAAAAATAATTAAAGACTGAATGTGTTTTAAACATGAACTTTATTTATTGCTCAAAGAAGGAGTTTAATAACCAACATAAAATAACATTGAACTCAGAGAACCAATCATAACACAGGAATAATCAGGGAGTTTACACTGTGGCACGAACTGTTGAGAAAAGTGAAATATATCTGCTCCCTCGTGACCTCCATCATGCTGATCCACTTTCACTTTTTAAATCAAAACCTAAAGGAATCTGTTTCACTTTATAAAGCTACTCCCTTTGAACAACTGCACCAACTTTTTTTTAATTTTTTATTATCTTGTCCACCACTTTTTGTAATTTTAATTATGTATTTAAAGTAGGTCATTTTATTGCTGTTGACTGGACGGTGACCTTTGATACTAGTTTCTCCAGCTGTCACAGAGGAAGTGGGTCTCCAGGTAAAACAGTCTCCACTCACTTCACAACACCGGGCGTCTATGGCCGTTCTGTGTGTGTCTGTCCGTCCTCCAAACTATTGGACCGCCACCGTCCCGTAAAAGGAGTCCAAGCTCTCCATTGGACCTTAGTCCTGTCAGTCACAGGAGTTTCCTGACTCCCAGCCTGTGATTGGACAAATATCCTGCTCGTCAAACATTAGTAACGCTCCCAGTGGCTGATTTTGGAGTACGTCAGTGACGGCTAACTGTGATTGGAGGACATAGTTCAATAGGCCGTGTTCAGCTGCACTCTTGGGTGGGCGGATCTAAGAGTGACAGCGACGCTCGGAGACTCTCGACAAAGTGTCCCAAAGCAGCCAACTGACGGTGAGTGTCGGTAAATAACGGACTGTGGTCGGTAGTTAGTGCCCGTGGGGGGTGTGGACAGCTCTCCAAGGGGGTGCATCTGCTCCCGGGACACGGACAGGGTCTGTAGCAGTGAGACGACGGTGATTTTAGGAAGAGCGAGCCAGGTTAATGCTGCCTTCAGGTGCTGCTCGGAATTCACAGCTGCGGGACGCGGGTGAGCTGAGAGCTGGATGATGAGTTCATGGCTTGTTTTACACGCAGGTCCGTAGTGGGTGGGTCACATGTGCGGACAGCAATGGAGGCAGAGACGTACACGGAGTGAAGTTATGCAAGCGGTCCGTCCGTCGGTCGTCAGTGCACGGTCCCGTTACTTTAACACACTACAGCTCGGTTAATCCCAACCTTTGTATCCGTGGTTTAATGTTGGAGACAAATCCGCTCCGTCACGCCCTGAACTGCTTTCAAAGGTGACATGTTTGAGTCACGTAGTAATTACAGCCATAATTATCTATAACTATCAGGAAATAGACTGACTCATAAATCCTAGAATAACAATAGACTAAACCAAGTCTATTATTACTGTCTGTATTAAATTAGACTAAATGGTTTAACATTAAATTGTTAAATTAAAAAGATAAACAACCGTGCAAATGGTACGTTTTTATACTCCAGAATAATTCCAGAATAAGATTAAAAAGGTAAAAACAAAGTGTATTTAGAAGTTATGATAATAATAATTTAAAAAAAGGATTATTGATCAAGTGATGATGAAGTCCTTTAACTTGTCACCCTCAAATACCAGTTCATCCCATTGGTCCATGTCCTAGGCCAGTGGTTCTCAACCTCTTCAGCCCACGACCCCCCAAATAAAGGTTCCAGAGAGCGGGGACCCCCACTGTAGCTGAAGGTGGTTGAACACAGGCATGAACATTGAAGAACAGTCATGTGGAGACAGGGGAGATATTTTTGGGCCCATCCATAAAGTCAGCAAAATGATGGTCTATTGTTCTATGAATCTGTGATAACCACATTTATTCATTCATCTGAATATTATCCACTGTTATCCAGGAAGTTGATTATTATTATTATGGTCATCTTAAAGATGGAAATCCTTGTTTTAATCACTAATAAAATGGGTTAAAAGTGACCAAAAATGGTAGAGAAGGTGGTGAAATTGGATTTTAAAAACCACAGAAATTGGTTAAAAGTTGCACATTAGAGTGGGCAAAAAAAAAGAGTTAAAAATGTCATTATTGGAACAATTAGTTTAAACTGGCAAATAATGGGCATATCAAATGGTCAATGTGGTTAAATTGGCAAAAATAAACATTAGATATGGTGAAAAGATGTTAAAAGTGACAATAATGGGTCAATATATGCGACATTAGGTGGAAAAATGGTGGAAAGGGTTAATAAGTGCTGAAAATGTCTTGAAAGTAGAAAAGGCATTGAAATGTGATGTAGAAGTGTCAGAAATGGGAGTAATGTAGCAAAAATGCATTAAAGGGAACAAAAATATTGAAATAAAATGTGATGAAAATAGGTTTAAATATACGTTTGGTTTAGTTGCAGAAAAAGGGTAAAAATAAGCAAAAATGGGTTCAAATTGTTCAGAAAATAGTCTTGGTTTCTTGAAGGCATCTGGCGACCCACTCCCAGTGTTTCGTGACCCCAAAAGAGGTTTTGACCCCAAGGTTGGGAACTCCTGATTTAATTGACTAAAACCAGACTATAACTGAAATAGTCCTGAATAACTAAATTTAGACTAAAAACCAGTGAGGCTGAGCAAAGGTCTGCAGTGATCATTCTGCAAACATCTCTGCAGCTAATGCTAATGTTTAACTCTTTATTTATGTAAAAATCAATGTGGCTAGAACTCTATCGCTAAAATTAGTAACACCATCACAAACGCCTCGTGATTTTAACCTGATATATTATACCCAATAAAAAGTAATTGTAATCAAAGTGTGACAATACAGGACAAATTACAGTTGTGTTCTTTTATTTTCAACTATTCAATGCCTAACAAAATGCAATAATGTAGGTAAAAGCAGGCTTTGGAGCAGGAGAACATCCACACAAAGTTGTAGAATTGTGATGGTGTATGTCACATGTGTCAAACTCATGGCCCGGGGGCCAAATCCAGCCCTTTGGAGCATCCAATTTATGAAGGCAGGAGAAAGAAAAAACGAGAGCGTAAACATGAATCACTGTGTAAATTAAACAATATTTGCAGGAGTTTTCACAGTTTTTCATTTATTTTTAATGTTAAACAGTTGAAAAAACACTAAATTCTTACAAAATCCTTAAGTTTTTCTCATATTATGGCAAATTTCCTTTAATGAAATAGAAATTGGTCACAAAATGTAGGAAATTTAAAGTGTCGATCCTGTTAGGACTTATATCTGTTACTTATTGATTGGATATTGTCAGTTTCTTACATATTTTATATTTTATGTATATGCAGAAGTGTAAACTGGGGAACAATAATGTTGAAATTATTTGTTTTCCAGCATAATAATAATAATAATAATAATACATCAAACTTGTATAGCACTTTCTTGGACACTCAAAAAAGCGCCTAAAATCTGTGGCCCAGTTGAGATCAAACTGGTCCGTATTTGGCCACTGAACTAAAATGACTTTGACAACTCTGGTGTATGTGGAGGGGTGGAGAATGAATAAATCATGAAATGATATCAGCTTATTTGCAGCTCAGCCAATGAGAGGCTTCAGTGTTGGAGGGTTCATAAGGACATCCCATTGTGTGGTTCTTAACAGCAGCTTGAGATAGTGTTATGACCGTAGTCGTTCATAACTGTATGCACTATGCAGGATGAGTAAACACATAAACACTGAAGTCAGTGAAAATGAATTAAAGCACATCTGTAAAACTCAAGGCCAGGGGGCCAAATCTGGTGCTTAAACGCTCCCAATTCGTCCAGTAGGACAAAGAAAAAATGACTCATATTTTTTCCAAATTATTTCCCCAAATAAAATAAAAAATTGGTCACAAGATCAAGGAGGTACTGTTTGTGCCCTAAATACTTTAAATACTAGGATAAGTGGAAGTGCAAACTCTGGCACAAGAATAATAAAATAAATGTTTTACCATCGATAATCTGTAGAACATTTGAGATTAAACTGGTCTGTATTTGGCCCCTGGACTAAAACGTGTTCTTGTGACCAATTTTTATTTTATTTGGGGAATAATTTGAGGACAATTATAGAGTTTTGGAAAATTAAGAGTACTTAGAACAATTTGAGATTAAAATGACTTCCATCATGTGTTATAGATGTGGGGAATCTAAGCCCTGGCAAAAAATGTGCAGTTTCATTGACTTTGTGTATTTGGAGGAGCTGAGATTATCTGCATCTGAGTTAGTTGGTGATTTACACAATGACTCATGTTTTCTCTTTCATTTTTACTTTCTTCTACGGGCAGAATTAGGAGCTTTAACGGGCCATGTTTGACCCCTGGGCCTTGAGTTTGACACGTGGTCTACAATGTACAGTACATTGATTCTACATTGTAGACTGTACTTGTATACTTAGATTTCCATGCATATATTATACACATATTTAATTTTTTATGTTAATGTAACAATTGCTTTTACTCTGTTTACATTTTAGTCAGTGTGTGTATATCGGGGTGTTTGATTTTAAGGTTTTTCCATCTCTCTGTCACATTACACTTTTCCATTTCATCATCTTTCCATGTTTAGATACTTCACTGCTGCTATTAAACTTGAACTAAATAGGGTTAAGAGTCAACTGCTCTTATTAATTTGATATTTTACAGTTTATGCCTCAGATTAATTACGTGAGCAGAATGTTAAACTGAAATCCTGTGAGATTCTTGCACCATTAGCCACACTGCTGCTAACCCTTAGCCTCCTGTTTAACAGGTCAAATACGATTAAAATGTGTGATATGATCCCTAAACATTGACGTGTCACCAGGTAAACTGATCACCAGTTCAGCTAATACACCATCAGATAAGCCTGTCTCTGTACCAGAGCGGATTTGAAGATTTTTTTTCAGTTTGTCACAGTTTTTAGACATTGAATCACCTGTTTTCCAGTGTAAAAAAGGGTTAATATGTCATATTTTACCAAAATAGGGCATTTCTGTGTCATTTTGGGGCATGATTTAAAATAAAAAGAGAGAAATTCATTAATTCATTAGTTTAAAAGTGATTTTTTTTAATAAATCCATGTTTATTGCAGCAGGTAAACATACGGTTATATAATAAACCAGCTTCAACTATAATCTCAGCGAGAGATAGAGATTAAAGTGTGTGAGCTTCATTTCAATAATTCAGTTACTTTAACATTTAATTCTTCTACATGTTTTATAGTACCAAAGACATCCATTATTTTATTACATAACTATTGTTTTGTGTATGAAGTAATCAGATTTGACATCGTGCATTCATTGTCACTGCTGACTTTTCATTCATTTATCTCATCTAAATACAGATAATACTTAACCAATGATCTAATACTGACCCAAACAAAACTCAGGCCATGATACAAGCATGGAACAGCATGATGAATGGTTAAACTGGGAGATTAAAATGAATCAGATAACATGATTGATAACATGATTAATTTATTGATTCAGTGTTGTGTTAAAGATGGAGGATCCCCGTGTGAATGGCAGAATGTGAGTCTGTAGTATTCAGAGGATTGTTAGGAATCATAGTTAATATAAGAGCAAGATATCAGTCAGTTATTAAAGACACAGAAGAACTCTGCTCATAGTCAGACATCAGTGCACGTCCTGATCCTGAGAATGAGACTGATGGTGTGTGTAGACCACGTGTGATACTGGATCAGAGCTGGACCTGTGTGTGCGTGTGTGTGTGCGCATTCCAGTGTGATGTGTAACGGCTCCACGCTGCAACAATAGGCCAAAGAAACACAGACAGAGGACACAGACTGTGTGAGCGCAACACTTTTCTATTTCATTTCTAACATTATTGGACAACTTTTATCATCCATGGATAATAAACTGTGGCTCCATGAAAAGGTGAAGTTAAAAATGTAGTGTCCAAAACATCAGAAATAGATAAATAAAAGGTTAATGTTGGACCAGACACAGGGAAGGATTTTAGACAAGCATACATTTAAATCCAGAAAATAATAAATCAGTGATCAGGTTAACTGTTGTTAAGCACAAGAAATTACACTTTCACAATTAGCATCAACCATGTGAGGAAACAGGAAGCTAGAGGTAGAGATAGAAGTAAGAGCTAGGGGATGTCCACCTTTTTAAATTATACAAATGGAGCAGCCATGTAATAATTGAGATACGCTCACATTATTTAACAAAATAAATAATTTAAAAAATTGGAAAAAATGACAACCTATATCTGGATTTGTTGATAACTTTGTTCTTTTTACTAATCATAATGGAGGAAAAACAGAAGACTGACCTTGACCTGAGATGAAGGTCACACATTGAAAGGAAATGTTGTTCAATGGCACCAGTCTGAGCACTGTATCTCAATTTGTGGCCAAGTTTTAGGGAAAAAAGTATTTTTTTGTTTGTGTTTTGGCTGACCTTCATTGTCCTGAGATTGTTAGGTTTCACTTTGTTCACTTTATCATAAATATGACCTCGAGCAAAGGTCAAAGTCATTGAAAGGAAATGTTGTTCAATGGTACCAGTGGCCAAGTTGAAGGAAAAAAAGTCTATGTATATATATATATATATATATATATATATATATATATATATATATATATATATATATATATATCATGAACTTTGACCCCGCCAATCTTTTTACTGGTAGGTGGTACAGCTTCGGTCCAATTAGAATAAAATACTCCACTTGAAATTAGCTTTTCATAAATGTAGGAATTGAACTTGTACAATAAATATTCATAGAGATATGGAAAATTTGGATTTTTGACACTTGACGTGACCTTGATCTTCACCTTGACATTTTGGCTCCAAAAAAGGTTGACTGCACATCCTTGACATTGCCTCTATGAGATGACATACGTGTTATTAGTGCTGCATTAATAGCCTAGGAGGAGTTCCAGGACAAAGCAAGTTGCGGAATAAAAATAATAATTCCTACGAGAACAATGAATTTGGCAATTTTCATTTGCCAAACACAATAAACCAAAATGACTTGTGCTCTCGTCTGGCTGCTGACGCGCTCAGATCGAGCAGTTTATTATTGTTTATTACCCACTGTGCTGTTTTTACACCCATGATTTCAGTTTCTGTGCATGTTTCTGCTCTGTGCACTCTTGCCTGATTAAGGAAGCTAAGTAAGGCCATAATGTATTGTATAACATTAACAAGTGCATAAAAAAAAGATCATTTCATAAAAAGATATTGGTTTCATTCTGATCGGACGGGTTAGGGTCGTTTGGCTCAGGCCGAATCAGGTCTTCTTTTTACCTCCAATAGAAATAGTTAGCTTCATAATCTAAACAAAAAAAATCAATTATATAAAACAATAGACAAATATTACATATATGAATTGCAGCTCCCACATAAAACCTCATTTAAATTTAAAAAGCTTGTCTTTGAATCAGTTTTAGAATCAAATGTTATGTGTTGTCTCTACTCTCTACAGTCTGAGTATTTAATCTATACCAAGGATGGTTAACTCTATAACTACATTTATCATCACCTTCACTTATTACACTATGAACTTTAGGATTTAAACTAAGGCTGGAACAAAGATTAAAAAAAAAAAAAAATCAGCTTTACTTTAAAATGTGGCCATCAGAAGGTTACAACACTCGCGCACTTCTCAATGTCTATATGCTGTGAAACATTCCTGGTGAGAACGCTGGTGTGTAATGGTGTGTGTGATTACAGATGTAGATTAGGTCTCCCTAAAGGTGAACCTGTGGAATGAGAGGACTGTGTGTGTGTTTGCTTAGTGGCTGTCAGCTATGGTGAGAATGTGTGTGTGTGGTAGTGTGTGTGTGTTGGTCAGATTGAGGTTAATGATGGCGACGTTGGATGAGACACTGTATGGTGAGAGCCCAGTAGATGATAGAAGCTGCTGCAGACTGGACTATTGTCATGTTGTAATATTGTGAGAGGAATCCTCCAAAGGGGCGTAGAACCCATGATGATACAGTGTGGTGTCTGACACAGGAGTGTCTGCTCGTCATTTAATGATGTGACATGAGAGCATGAAGCAGTGTAGGAATGCCCTGAGGACGCTGTGATTTACAGGGTGTGGACACAAATCACATATCTGAGTGTGTCACCTCCTCACACACTGAGCCTCATGCTAAGCTAAGCTAGGGTTGGATGTGAAATATAAGGTTAAATCAGGGCTAGTCAACTATGTTTTCTCCAGGGCCAAACTTTCATGAAGCCACACATTAGCGGTGTGCAAGATTTGATATTGATATATTGAACTATTTCATTTGTCAAATTTAGTTGTAAAATGTCAGCGGCTGCCCTCTATGAAACCAGGATATTACAATTGATATATGCTATTGGCTGAGAATGAGATTCTGACGTCATTGGACCATCACTGTTAGCTCCGCCTCTTCCTTTAAAACTATCACCTGTGAACTCTACAATCTGTGTGAGTAGGTTGGACTGAGAGAATAATGACTAGAGAGCTATAGTGAGTATTGAGTCGCTAGTTAGCATAGCATAGATTGTTCTTTGGAGATTTTATAGAATAGAGTGGGCGTGGCCTAACTGATCCAGGAGACACGCCCATGATGACACTGACAGGTCAGCAAAAAAACCTCAGGGTTTAGTTACTCTTTAATGTGGCTTCATTCTTTATTTTTAACCTAGATCACTTTATACTAGAATGTGAGCAGCAGCATGTTAGTAAATCTATTTCTCTATAGAATCACATCATGAAAACGTTGACGTCCTGTAGGAGGTTCAACCTGTGACTGTAAACAGATTCTGTGCTCATCTACCTTAAATACGTAATGATATGTGCAATAACAGCAAGACTTTATCACTATCACGCATGTGTAAAAAGCTTCTGTTTTTTACTTTTAATTCCCCCAAATCTGTTTCAGAGTTCACCCATTTCATCTTCTTTCTCTAATCAGATTCAATACAGGCTATTAAACTTCCTGAAACATGCCTAATACAGTTAATGGAGTTAACTTTTGTCAATAATTTAATATTTTTGCACTGTAGAATGGAGCTGAAATCACTTGAGATTATGTGTCATAATATTCATGATATTTAATCTGTTTTACACTGAAAACTAGTGCTGGGCAATATGAACCAAACTCATGTTATTTCTCAAAATGTTGATATATGATATACATTTAGATATTTTTTAAGTATTTTAAAATCTGCTGATAAATTTGCTGATGAAAAATGCTACACAGGCATTTTTTATGAAGAAACAGCTGATAAATATGTACCACTTTTGACTAATTCTCCTCTAAGGGACAGCACTTGTAAGTGAGTTCTGTAGATTTAGGTCTGAGTTAGAACACACTCAGTGATCATTTGACTGAGCTTTACCTGATCTGAGAAGTAGAGAAAGAAACCACTCCTAAAACCAGTATTTTGATATTAAAATAAGATATAAAATAAAAATATATTGTTTTAGGAGATATTGTAATTTTCTATATCACCAAAATAGAAATATTTATATATCTTCAATCTCAATATATTGCCCAGGCCTATATATATACTGTATATAAACTTTAATGTAAATGTGTGATATTGTCCTAAAACATGTCTGAGAGCTATTTCTATTTCAGAAAGTGTTTCTTCCCATCTGTTTATTATGAAAACTGTGATATTTTCAATAAACATTCATAAGAGGGGATATTTGTGACATATTGCAATTTCTGTTTGATTTTGTGTAAAAACTAATTAAAATAGCTGAACAAAAATAGCTTTATTTCTGTTTCAGGAAGTGAATTCTGTTACTTTACAGTCAGAAAACAGGAGGCCCTACTGGAGCTTGTCCAGTTGTGATGTGGAGCTAAATATGTAGAGTATGTCTTTGTGGCTGAAGCAGTAGCAGCACTTCCTGTGCCACACCCACATTAGTGTGTGTGTGTGTGTGTGTGTGTGTGTGTGTGTGTGTGTGTGTGTGTGTGAACCCTGTTATATTATTAAACCTAGACAAACTGCTGCTAGATGAAGACAAAGACAACAGTCAGAGGTGTGACTGTCTGTTATTACAGGACAGAAACACTGATGTCTGCTAAATCCTAAAACATTATATCATGCTTAGATGATTCCAGATGTTATATAAGCAGCTTAGTGCTTCACTCAACCTTTTGCATTAAATTGTGTTTTCATTACATCAACTGTTATGTTACAAAAGCTAAATGTTAGCATGGCGACATCATCACAAGCTACAGCTGGGTGTTTTTCTATATTGAAACTACAATGCTTAAACTAATACAAGCTAAATATACAATGACCACTTATTACACTTTTCCAGACCACATAAAGTAGATAACCAATAAAAACCTTTATATTATTAAGAATGACTGTACAGTTTTGTCTGTTTTATGAAAACCTCAGATTAAACAAAAACAATCTGTCAATAGTGCATGATAATATATTTATGTATTATTATAGAGTTAGTCTTATTAATGTGTTCTTTATTTTTCATCTGACTGGTCCACCTTTTGTGTTCTGGTTCCCTGTGATGAACTGATGCTCCAGCAGATGGAGACAAAGTGCTGAGTCAGCCCTGGATGCTTTAGTTGTAGATGAGGTGATATGATGTATATGATGTAGTGTTTAGATGAAGATAGATGATAATGATGAACATTGGGTCACATCAGACCAACGAGGAGCTGATGATGCAACATTTTAGAGCTCACTTAATGTGTTCTAAAAAGAAAAAAAAAAGAGATATTTGACATCACTGATGGAAAAACACAAGATTAAAACAAAACAGTGGTTTTATATAAATATCTCATGAACACATTTATCATTGAAAAATAACCTAGTTACTTACCTGTGTATAATTTCCTGTTTTTCATCATACTTCAATATTTAGCTTAGGGCTGGGAAATATATTAAGATTCAAGATATATTGAGTTTTCTATTTTGGCGAAATAGAAAATTACTAAATCAATCCATATTTATTTAATAGATTATTTTGTATTAAAATACAGCATGAAGAGCTCAGTTAGATGATCACTGAGTGTGTTCTAACCTAGACCTTCATCTAAACAAGACACTACAGAACTCACTCACACGTGCTGTCCCCAAGAGGAAAAACAGACAAAAGTGGTTTATATTGATCAGCTGTTTGTTAATAAATGTGCCTGTGTAGCATTTTGCATCAGCAAATTTAACACAATTGTCCTTCTGGTCTGACTTTATTGAATTAACGAATTGAGATTTATATTGTATGTCACCATTTTGAGGAAAAATATTGAGATATGACTTTTGGAGTCATATCGTCCAGCCCAAATTTAGCTCTTCTCTCGTGTCCTTTAATCAAATGTGTTTTTGAATTTTTTTTCATTGTCCTGTAGGTGTAATAGATCTGGTCTGTTATTGTTTATTATATATGTACATTAAGACATATTATAATCCAAATATTCACAAACATCTTTGTTTTTTCCTGTTTAAATGTCCTCCATCTTTGACGACGTTCACTTATAATCTAAACATTCCTGTGAAACACTTCTGTGTTTTTTATGCGTTTCTTCATTAGAAGCTGTTGTATGACCTGTGACCTTTTCACTCATGTATATCTATGTTTCCATCTTCTGCAGCTATGGAGGAGTTAGACCTGAGTCTGAGCGACGCGCTGACGGACAGCGTTCCACAGACAGGACCAGAGAGCCTGGTGGAGAGAGACTTTGTGGCTCAGCTGGAGTCAGAGATCTTTGATGATCAGGTTGGAGAGACGGTGGGAAAGACAGATTACATCCCCCTGCTGGACAACGACGACACAAAAGCAGGTGAATATATTAATGCTGCATTTTTACATTCATTTGTTTATGTACCATGATATCTGGGGATTTAGGTCACTATTTTTTTTTTTATATAAAATTAAGAATGCAACTTATACAGAGAAGTGACCTATCTGTGGATTTTTTTGGCCAGTCTGTAGAAACCATGTAGTGAGTGTAAATTACTTTGTGTTAAAGGGAAAGTATAATAAACTCTTATTTTTTTTTAGCTGGGAACTGCGTGAAAGCCTGTGAACATTTTATTTCTAAAATTAAAATGAGAAGTAACATGAAGTATCCAAAATACCACGTAAAGTTTTTCATGTCTGATTGAACTCTAGGGCGGAAAGAAAAAGTGGACTCAAGTCTCTCTATCAGGTATAATTGAACTGATGGACAGTTAGCGTAGCAGGCTAGCAGCAGCCTGATTACAATGAGAAGTCACCAAAAGAAGCTTTATTTATTTATTCATTCATTTTCATCTTTTTTCTTTTTCTTACAATCAGTGGTAACATATTTGATTAACAAAACCACTGCTTTGATTGTTTATAATCAAATTGTAAAATAGATTTAATTTAGTTTTCTTATTTTGGAGCAGTGAGGTGGAGCAGGAGTTTGTAGAAATTCATCATAATAAAAATATATACTGACCTATATACTGGTGTGATCAATAGAAGAGAAAATACTACTACTATTTTATTAAAGAAACCCTACCAATAAACAGCAATAATAGCGTTTGATTGTGTGAAGAGTTCATCTTCAGTGTGTCCCTTCTCATGTGATGACGGTGCAGTGAGTAGCCAGCCTGTCATTCCACATCACTAGATAACATTCTGGATCCACAGGTCAGACAGGGCAGCGTTCACTGCTGTTAGCATCACCATGACTCCTAAAAAAGAGCTGAGTCACAGTCTGAGCTGCTGCTGCACAAACTGACAAAAGCCAATGTTTAAATTTGGATCATCCATCACTGCTGCTGTATGAGCGCAGGAGGAATTAGTGTGTGCAGGGAGGAGTTTATAAAAAAGCCCAAACTATTTAACTTTTGTTTGCATCAAAGCCTGTGTTACATTTAGATCTATGTTATAGCTGCAGTTAGTCTATCCTGTTAACACTAAAGCAGTATTTTCTCTTTTCTGTGTTTGATTATAGAACAGTGTTTGTGCCCTTCCTGAACAACTGCACGAGTGCATGTAGTAAAGGAATCATATTATTATTCATGTAGGCACAGTTCCTTCATTATAGCGTTTAAAAACAGATGGGACTGGTCCCCAATCATAGGGTTGTGGTCCAAAATAAGGACAATAGGCACATGATTGCATTTTCCTTCCCATTCAGAGAATGGCTACACTACAAACGTATGTAAATATTATTCATTGTCATTTATTAAGTGAACAAAACCATCCCAGTACAATACAAGGATGATGAAAGATACAAAGCAAACTAAAACACTGACAGAATGCTGACAAAAGAATCGTACCAGGGCTTCACTCCAGAGATGTTTTCTAATAATAGTTATGCATTTATCACTACCTGAAAACATCCTCTGCAGCATAACAAGTTATTTGTTGAAATACTAGTGAGATGTCCACAATGTGAGACAGACAGGCATCAAGTAACATTAGGATCTATGTGATCAACAATCACATTTAACTATAGCAACAAGGGCTGCCAACTTTAGTCGTTTATTCGACTAATTGGTCGATGCCATCGTGGTCAACCAAGATTTTTATTGGTCGACCAGCATTGGTTTTTCGTTTTCCTTACCGTTTAAAAAAAAAAAAAAGCAATGCACTTATATTGGTGATATGGATTAAATATCAAATATAATTTATTTAATGCCTAAACACTATTTTATGTCCAGCAACAGCTGTGGAAGTGAAAAAAAAGTGTTGCGCTGTAAGTTACTGCTCTGATCAGAGCAGAGAGGGAACGAAATTAAGACAGGTTTGAAGCACAAGCATCCACTATTGAATCAATCCTTTTTCTGCACAAGAACATGGATTATCCTTATATTTGATACGTGGATTATGTAAATAGATCCACTGTCTCTGGCACCGCAGCGCGCACTGCGCACCTGTGTTTGACGTGCGTTTGTTTCCCCGTGCACTGATCTGATGTTGACATTAACAGTTGTTTATTAATAAAAGCAGGCTTACCACTAAAACAAACGTAAATATGTCATTTGTATGAGGAAAAAGTAGGTTTTAATTGTGTGTTTCAGGTCGGACTCTTGATTTAAATACCTAATGTCTGTCAGACCTGTAGGTTTCACTTTTGTTTTGTTGGGATCAGGTCAAAGCTTGAATAAGGTTCTTATAAATGGTGTGTGTTTAAAAGCAAAACTAAATATTTGTCTCTTTTTCTTTCTCGTCGTCCTCCTCTGCATCTGCTCATTCGTTCTCCTAATCGCTACGTGTGCCATCGTCTTGGTCGACCAACCATTTCCTTGGTTGACTACAGCCCTAATGGCAACATAATAAACATTATTCCAACAATAAATCCATTATCAATAATAACATTTTCAGACAGTGAACCAGGTGAGAAATCTACAGTACGTGACTACATCATTATACAAACAGAGCAGCCATTACTCATTAGCAGATTCACTCACGTGTGATTTATTGTCAGGCAGTTTGTAAGAGTCATTGTTGATATGAGCCATTGTTTGTGGATCAATGTTTTCCTGGAGGTATTCTATAATAACAGGCCACTAATAGGCTGACACCAGGACACACTACAATCTGTTCATGTCTAAACTGTTTCTTCTTTCATATTCCTGTGAACAGACATTTATACTGGGATTCAGCTCTCATAGATAATGATGCATATTTTTTGTTTCTTTTGTGTGTGTGTATGTGTATGTGTGTAGATGCAGGATCTACATTGGAGAATGGAGAACAGGAAGCTCATGGTGTTCAGAAGCCTGGTAAGAACATATCTATCAACCATTTGGTTTTGATCAGAGGTCTTAACTGTGAGGGTATCTTCAGCCTAGCTCTAGAGCTTTGATTTTAGGAGTCTTTACTTTTACACTCTAATAAATCAATGACCTAATGGTGAAGTTTACCTTTAATTCAAGTCCATCTGTCTACTCTTTACAAAGTCCAACTTTAAGGACCAATAAGAGATCAAACGTCCTTATTACTACAAACACTCAGCCACTCAGTAGTGTGCTGGGAGCCATCAGAGCTCACTGATAGGTCAAGTGTTAAATTAGCTAGTATTAGCACAAAGAAGCTACAATTCAGAGAAGCATCCTAAGTGTGTCTAATGAAGAAACTGATGTTTGTGGGAATGTTTTCTGTTGGGGAAAATATTTGAAAATAAAACTGTTTCTGCATGCTCAGCGCTTTTCGCCTCGCCCATTTCCACCAGCTGTGTGTGTGTGTTGCATGGAGATCTTTTGGTTATTATGTGTGTTCTCTCTCACTGTAAACACAATCCTCTGCTGTGTGTGAATAAAGTAGTTAGTGCATGTGCATGTTTGAAGAAAGTTTTTCAGCATCTTATTTTTCAGTGGTTTGTTATTCATGATCTACTGTGGATTACCTGATACAAGTTAATTTGTCAAGTTGGGCAAGCTCAAAATATTGTGATGAAGATATTAAGTTTTCAAATATGTAAGTGAAACACGACGTCCAGCTCATGCTGGGACGGTTTGCAGGGCTTTGTAAACAGACTGTAAGTCAGATGCAGGTCAAAGTGAAACTAACTATTTTGAAGTCAACCTATGATCACAGCTTTGGGTACTGAGCAAAAAAACAAGAGAAAGAAAGTTTGACGTGGTTTGGATTTCTGGTAATGATACCTGCTTCAGGAATATACAGTATATAGTGCTATAGGGATGGTAATATGGATATAGATATCGATAGAGATGGATAGATAGTTAGTTAGATAGATGGATGAATAGATATCTATAGAGATGGATGGATAGTTAAATATATATCTATAGAGATAGATAGATAGATAGCTATAGGGATGGATAGATAAATATATAGATATCTATAGAGATGGATGGATAGATAGATATATATCTATAGAGATAGATGGCTAGATGTATGGATAGATATCTATAGAGATGGATAGATAGATACATACTTGCATAGTGATACATAGATATATATATTGTAAATAGAAATAGATATATATACCGGTAGATAGATGGTCATTTAAAATCCTAGTTTGGTGTCATTATACCTGACTTTTTCAATCATAGTTTTAGTAAATAAAAGGTGATCTAACAGTTAATCATTAGTTGAGTACATTTACACTTTTACCTGAGGGATTTCTTTTTTTTTACAGCTACCCTTTACTTTTACTTGATTAATATTTTGCTGTAGTAACTAGGGGATGTAATGATTCACTCAACTTCCGATACGATTCGATTCACGATACTGGGTTCACGATACGATTCTCTCACGATTTATTTTACAAAATGGGAATGTAGACAAATATTCCTTTATTTTTTGGGGGAAAAAAAAAAAGAAAATACTGTACTATTTTCCTTTTATATTTAATTGTCAAAAGAATCCCTTGATAAACTATTCAAAACAATGCAGTTTAACTAAAAGTAAATCTTGAATGAAATAAATAAAGGAATAATACAAATGAAGAAGAAGCCTTTAAATTTAAATTCTGGTTCTATAGTAAACAATGCAAAACTACATAATAGTTCCTTTCCTTTTTAAAAGTGCAACTGAAAATGTATTTTGTGCCTTAACAATTGGACTTAGAAAAAAAAATTAAAAAAAACAGTCTGCACTGTATTTACGTCAGATGTTTGCTTGGACCAGCAGAGGGCGCTGGTAACTCAGTGGTCGGTTGGCATGCAGATATCTTTCCAGTGAAGAAGAAAAGCTAGCAGACAGAGCTAATAGAAAAAATTGACTTTTACAGATATTCACGTAATATTACAGATATTCTTTCGGTGCTAAAGGGGTAAAGAATAATTTATGAACATGTTTAAGAGTAGATTGCGGCCAGAAAGAAAGTAACACTTTTGGATGGATAGCACCCTCTGCTGTTTAAAAAAAGTACTGCGATTCAATTTTCAGAGCATCGATGTGAACCGTGATACCTAATAATTGATTTTTAACTGCCTTACGATTAATCGTTACATCCCTAGTAGTAACTGCACTCTGCATGACTTGTACTGTACTGACAGTGGGAGGAGCTTCTGGCTTGTTGGTAGCATGCATTGCTGTGCCTGCTGTGAGATGATGATGATGATGGTTTCATTCCATTGGATGACCACATTGCTGTATTGATGCTCAGTGAACCATGATGATGTGAACTGAATCACAACCTGGGACCATGTATGAGGTCTGAACCAGCTGCTGCTGATCACTGTTCATTTACACACAACATTATCATTTAGTTTTAGTTAAAATCATCAAGACTATTTTAGTTATAGTTTTAGGCAACTAAATGACAAAGATTTTAGTCTACTAAATCTGTTACTGATATAGTCGACTATATATATATATATATATATATATATAAAATTCTTTTTTTTTTAAGATGTAATTCCCATTGAACAACCTGATATTGATGGTAACAGATATGATGTGATCAATGTGTAAGATCACATGAGTTCTGATTGGATTTTGTCACACGTGACAAAAATACAGTTTTATTTTTAATAGTTGACGAAAGCGTTTTCCTCAACATGTATTTAAAAAAAAAAAAAAAAAAGTCATAGTCTAGTTATTGTCACTTAAATAAATGTAGTCGATGAAAACTATGATGACGTTGTTGTGACCAGTGGTGCACGTGTGTGTTCATGTTGTGATGCTGCTTGTTGTAGGCTAATGTCTATCTGATTCTGTGACTGCTTCACTAACCCACTTATAATGCCGTTTTTAAAATGCTAATCATCTTCTCTTGTCTTTCTTTCTCTGCTTCCCTCTTCTGTTCATTAATTTATCCCTCCTTTCTTTCTTTCATTCTTTATTCTGTTCCAATGTTTTTGAACTTCCCCTTTTTTCTAACCGTCCGTGTTCCAGAGGATTAGAACCCACTTCCAACGCCGTGCCAACTGTGTCAGCTGAGCATCGGCTTCTTTGCACTTCCTCCCTCGCACACACACACACACGTCATGTCACGCTGCCTTGCCTTCAGCACCTACTTATCCTGTCGTGTATTTACTACGCAAATGTCCTCTGGTGATATACATACATGTGTAGACAGAAAAGTAGCAATAAAGAAAGGATAAAATGGGCGCTGACACATGCCAACAACCAATAAAACCACATTACTTTACTTACAGGTAATGTACAAGGCTAAATCGTTTTTATCAGTGGTAGAAATATAACAAAATCATGAATAATTTAGTTTAGTTAACTATTTCTGACAAACAAAAAATAATAAATGGACAAATATAGCATGAACTAAATAATGAAGAATTAATTAAAATTATAAATGCTTTTTTTTGCTGATTGGTTGATCATTTAGAGAGAAGTGTAGGCTGATGATAAGATATGTTAAAAAGGTAAATTTTGAGGTAATCTCAGTGGCTGGAATTGACTTAATGTTCACGTTTTGGGAGAAACTGGAGGTAGAGAAACGCCAGAGGAGTCAAATCAAAGGACCATTAAACCACCATACTGTTGTCCATACACACACACGCACACATATATTTAACTTTAATGTTTATTCCCTGACTCTGATTTGTACAATCGTCCATCTTGAACTTGAATAGAGATATTAAAGCTAAATCCAGGTCATCAGCAGCGAACAATCACTGAATAGTGTTGGTGATGACGTGTAAATGTAAACTGTCTTCAAATGTTTTGGTCCCGTTCGTGGCAGGTTTTTGCTAACATTGCGTGCATTGCTTCATGTTTTTTTTATTATAACACACTGTTGTGTTCCTCTGTGACTGCAGCAAAAAGAAGAGGACAAAAGCATGAGGACAATATCAGTGTCACAATTGTTTGTTATGATTATATCCAATAATGACTCAATGATGTATTTCATCCATTAATCTTCTTAATAATTATTGGCTTTAAATCCATGCTTGCATTAATACAGTCATATTTAAAAACAGAAGATAAATGCAGTTACCAGTTCCAGTTGGTGTAAGAGATGTACGCTATTTCCTGGGGTATAGGTCGCTGTCTTAAAGAGTAACTAAACCGCTGCTTTCTCCTGACCTGCCACGAGGAGGGAAATTTAAAAAAAAGCCTTGATTATGGGCGGGGCTTCTGGAGCAGTTAAGACACGCTCAGTCTATCCTATAAAATCTCCAAAGAACAATCTATGCTATGCTAACTAGCTACTCATTACTCACTATATCTCTCTATTCACTATTCTCTCAGTCCAACCTACTCACACAGATTGTAGAGCCCACAGGTGATGGTTTTTATAAAAGGGGTGGGGCTAACAGTGCTTGTTCTTGATGCAAGATGGTCCCAAAAAGTCATCGGATCTTGTTCTCAGCCAATAGCAAAAATCAATTGTAACATCCCGTTTTCAACCCATAGGGGGCAGTCACATTTTACAACTAAATATGACAAGTTTAAATATTTTTGACTAAAATGTTGAGCGTTGGACCAGGATCAATAAACAGCACTACTTGAAAATGTGGTTTTGGGGTTTAGTTACTGTTTAAATATTTATATAGCAGCACGTTCCTCTACAGTATATGCATTTTTCAACTCTGTAAAGGCCTGTTAACATTTCATTTCGGAAACAATATGATCACAAACTGCCACATTAAGTTATTTCACTCTGGGGTGGAAATACACAGCAGACTCTTGTTTCTTCCTGGTAAAGCAAAGCTGACAGACAGTTAGCGTAGCTGGCTAGCAGCAGCCTGATTACAGCAAGAAATGACCATAAAAAGCTTTAAATTAACTGGTATGCAGACATGGAGCAGTGAGGAGGAGCAGGACTTTGTGGAAACTCACCAGAATAAACTGAAACTCAGTTTATCACTGGCAATACGACTGGAATCAGAGCCCACCCCCTGGTGTTGCTCTGATTGGCTGAGTAAATTCATGACTGGCACCTTCTTAAACCAATAGCGTATCTCAGAATCAGAATCAACTTTATTGACCAAGTAATGTATGTTATACACATGAGGAATTTGACTTGGTGAACTGTGCTCTCTCTAATAGTGTAAACATTAAATAATAACAATCAACTAGAAAAAAAATAAAATAATGTAAACATAAATATAAACACATTTCTGGTAATGATACTTGCTTCAGGAATATATATATATATCCATCCATATTACCATCCCTATAGGGATGGTAATATGGATATAGATATCGATAGAGATGGATAGATAGCTATAGAGATGGATAGATAAATATATAGATATCTATAGAGATGGATGGATAGATATATAGCAGCTCCTGGGGCAGGTTGAACTTCCTCAGCTGAAGCAGGAAGTACATCCTCTGCTGTGACTTGTATCTTTTAAGAAAGCAGGAACTCTATTGGCTTAGAAAATGTGTCAATCAGCCCTGCAGCCTCACATTCAGACATGTGACTTTATGGCTGGAACAGCTTAACATTTTTCAGTGAAAATAGTCAAATTGCGGGAAAGCGACCTATATACCAGTATGAACTATACTCTGGGAAATAGTGTTCACTCTGTGGTAACTCCTCCCTCTTGTTCACAATGGAGTTGAACTCTTTATGGTGTGTTTACTAAGTGGTATCAGAGCATGACTCCTTTAGCTGTTAGCCCCCCAGTGATCACTTTGATCTCTGATCAAATCAAGGCCTCACGCTGGCAAACAAATGTCCATTTTTAACATTTCACTATACGATATTTAAGATTAAGTCCAACAAGTTAATTTTGTCTTCCTTTTTTAAATAATATGTTATGGTTTCATTGTTTCAGACAACTTTTTTAAAATTGACTTTGATCTCCTGGGAGATCAAAATCAATTTCAAAGTTAATGTCTTTAGATTGTATTTTTTGTGAGCATGAACACAGTGAACAGATTAGTTATCATTAAAAAGCCTTGTTCTAATAATGCGTCTTCTGTGAATAGTTGCATCATTAATAAAGAAAAACAGAGATATATCAGATTGAACTGCAGAGTTGTTTAGGTGTACACAAAATGTTTCCTGTGTGGTGTGTTCTGTCTGCACTTCTCTGAGCTAATAAACCAGTACTTACCTCACACGTGCCTGCATTTGAATGTTCTTACCTTTAACTGAACTTTTCCTTCCCTTTAATCCTCTTTAGTCTGACTGCTGTTGTGTGTTTCTTTATCTATTTTACCTTTTCACAGTCTTCACTGCTGGTATTAAGTCTGTCTCTTGGATATCTGTCTGTCAGTATTTCTTTGTAGGAAAAGAAGACGAGCTTGGAGCTTAACGCTTGTTGCTCTAAAACAGAATGTAACAAAGCACACACGTTTTTTATTAGGAATGAGAAAGGAGAGAAAGTCCTCATTTCTTCTGACACTTAGCATGAAAAATGTTGGTATGAAAATCTTAGTTCCTAATAAGATTACATTATTTCTTGCTTACATCATTACCTTTCTAAAAAGTCATAACACCAAGAACATGGATACTCGGGTCCAACCTGTTTGATACAATGGAGTTACACTAACATGTATACTGATGAAGATGAATGTGTACGTCTGGAGGCTACATTAATACATTTTGCTCTCATACCAAACTGTTTAAAATTACAGTTGTTGTAAATAACAGAGTGAGCTGCATTCAGCGGGTAAAACAACTCAAAAAGGTTTAACTTTTATTGAAGAAGCATCACCAACCAGATCCTCAACTTGTTGCCTGAAGGCCCAAACATGTTCCAGCCCCAACACACACAAACGTTTTGTATATTCCACATTTCATATTCCTATGTGCTGTAGTTCCTGTAGTGTCCCCCCCCTCCACTAAATTGTCTGTATCTCAAAAAGTATTCGTCAGATCAAACTAAACATTTACGGTGTGAATATTGAATAATCACGGAACAATTGGTAAAAAAAGTTTGGATGAACTACGGCCGGGCCCGCAGATTGTCTTCGGGCCAAATAGCTCGTACCACGTTCCAGAGAATTCAGTCAAATTACTTGGTTCCTCCGAGTAAAAAAAGGTCTTCGAGAGGCTCTTGACATCCGCTCATAGAATATCCATGTCAAATTGCAGCCTGAATCTACGAGCATTATCGGAGTAGTAGTCATTTGAAAAATGGGGCCTCCTGGCACCTACGGAGTATTGGCCCCATTTATATATTACTATGTGCCAATGATTCAGTACCACCAACCGCCATAATATTTGACTCGCAAATAAATGAGAAATCGATTTTTTTGGTTTGTTTTTTCTGGGGCCCCAAATCAAAAATAAGGCTCCAAGCGTTGATGCGTACACATCCATAGATTATACCTTCCAAATTTCTGCCCGATCCGTTCACAGTAACAGAGGAGTAGCGATTTGAACTAGTGTACACAAAAAAGTTAGTGGCATTTTGAGTCCGGTAGCCCGGCCCAAAAATTCAGAATTTTTTAGATCGAAGTGCGTAGAACATTTGTTGAAATGACATGGAATGACTTGTTTATCTTGATGTCAAGGTCTCGGACATTCCTCTAGTTTGGATTGTGAGACTGAATCAAGATGATTAGGGTTTATATATGATGTTTTATAGTAATGTGTGTTTCTCTGTTTAAAAAAGAACACACAACATCAACAAGGTCAGGACAAACTTTGGATTAGCCTCAGTTTTTTGTCCTGTTCTTGTGTCCCAGATGAAGCTGTGGGCTGAGACGCGTGTGTGTGAATAACACAACAAAGACACAAAGCCTGTGGGCTTTACTGCTAAACAATGAAAAGGGGGAGAATAAAGAAAGAAGTGTGCATGCATCATGTGCACGTATGTGTCCCAGCTGTGCTGATCCAGGCCTGTTTCTGACGTTGCTTCAGTCCATGTTCACACTTATCAGAGTTTAACAAAGTGACAGGCGAACAACATTACACTGTGCCTTTAAATGGTTTCTGGGTAGCCACAGTTCACTGAGTACAAGGAAAGGCAAATGCATTTGTATAGCGTATTTCATGCACAAGGAAATTCAATGTGCTTTACATGATTAAAAGGTGCAACAGAAAACAGTTTAGAAAATAATAAAAACATTAAAATTAACAGTGAAAACATTAAATATGATTAAAAATCTCCCTGTCAGTCATACACAGTAGAGAAAAAGAGTGCCTTTAACTGTGATTTAAAAATGTTCCATGTGATGCTGACTTCAGCTCTGCTGCAGTTTGTTCCACTTCTTTGCAGCATAACAACTAAAATGTTTGATGTGAACTCTGGGCTCCACTATCTGACCTGTGTCCATAGATTTGAGAGAATCTAGAGTGCAACGACTTTTGTCTCACTATTTTTTTGGTAGATGGATTATTCGAGGTGAGGGAACAACATGAAATGTAGAACATGCATTAATAGCCTATGTGGCATTTGGCTGAGCATTGTTAAACAAATCAGTGATCCAAAGGTACAGTAAATGGTAAAAAGACCTCACTTTGTAGTGTTTATAAAGCTGCACTATAAGGGCAAAATTCTCATTTGGGTCACATTTGTGATGTTTATGAGCAGCATCACACACTGAGCTACAACTCAATGGTTCCTGTTCTAATACCTAATGTCCTTCATTGGCTTTTTAAACATTCACATCAAAATAGTTGTTCTGGGGTTACCATGGATACGGTTGATGGTAACGGAGTGGAAAAGAAAAGGAAAAGTGCTGAAAATCGTCAATCGTTTCAAAAAAACTAGGTGAACTAGAAAGCTAGGATTTTTCTATTTTATTAACTAATTCAGTGCCAGCCATTTTCAAAATTTCTACCCACTCAGTGCCAGCCGTTTTAGAGCATTTTGACTAATTTTTTAAGACCCCCAGAATATTTTATACTATGACAATCTGAATTCTGACACCAGATTCTGAAAGATTAAAGTCTCTAATTTCATCAGAATGAGATCATTTTGTTTCTAGCTTGTTTTGTTCTTCTCTAATCCGCAGGTGAATAGAGGCAAGTTTTACACAAATCGCCAGTTTTTGACAAAAAGCTGAGAAAAAAGGCTTTTTTTAAAAAAAAAAACCTATCAGTGACTTTAAAGCATTTTTTTTTTTTGCTTTAGTGACACCTCAACATTGGTTTCCTTCTATAAAACTACAAAAACAACACTGAGACTGGGCTTTTGATGGCAAAATTAAGGTCAGAGTTAAATGGATTTCTTACTGTATTTTGGCATTCCTCCAAGTCTCTCCCCCCGTCATTCTGCACACGCGCAACTTCCTCCTCCTTGATCATTTTCTCTCACCATTGTGACACTCTCAATAGTCCACTTAGTTCCACACATGCTCTGGTCGAGTGTGCGCTGCTGTGAGCTGGCGAGAACTTCAGCATCAACTCTTGTTGCGCTATTTTTGTCTTGTAAACTCCTTTCCTCTCCCTCTGAGCTCTGCTCATAACGGGTGATCTCTCATCCAAAGGTGCTCTGCTGCCACCTACATGTCACCAGTTGGTCACTACATCATTGTCTCCTAGCAACCCCAGCCGAAAAACACAATTCACGTCTATAGACGTGAATGGCACTACACGTTACTAAACCATTTCACGTCTATAGACATGAATGGCACTCAATGAGTTAAGCAACACATGTGGGTCACATTTTTACTGAAGGCAACATGTTAAAAAGTATCGGACCAGGACATATTTTTTACCAAATGTGCCCCTAATGAAAATTTCACCCATATACTGTACATTTATATAGCTCATCTACAGTGTGCTGCCAGTGTCAGGCTCAAGATCACTTTGGTACATAGACTAGTCTATTCTGGGGTTAAACCCCCAACTTTCTGATTTATTCACTCCCCAGGTGGTAAAAGTTTTTTCCCTAAACTGACACTCTACTAAGATAATCAGAAGAAAATCTCATGTAAATACTTTTTTCTAAAAGATAGCTTTTTTCGTAATAAACAGCTGCTCATTAGGAGTAAACACGTTTTTTTCCTCTGTCACCCCAACAATCTGTAAGAAATGTTATTGATCATGGAATTAGTTTTTAAAATGCTGATGATATTATAAATTATAGTTTTTACAGACCTCTTCATCTTTCTACTGAAAAATTAAGTTTAGGAAAAGTTTAACCTCTCCTCAACTTGGGCCACGCCCCCCACCAATCAGTGAAGAAGCCCTAGTGCTTTAGCAAATAATGAATCATCTAAACCTCTGTGATCCTGGGGTTTAGCAGTTTACTAATAGCTGTTAAAACATGTTAAAGACCTGCTTTTTCTGGAGAGTTTCTACATCTACTCATGCCTGCACCTGCTCATTGCTCCATTTATGTTTAATTTTATTTTTAATTTAATTGCAGTGCAGCCACTTTATGCCAGCTCTTTGTCACAGAGCAGGAAACATTCAGAGAACACTGTCTGATAGCTAAAACAAGCTAACTAAGTATGGACCTGAACCCTGGAGTGGTTAAATCAATCTAACGCAGTATTTAGTGTCATAGGCTTGTGAAGAGGCTGAAGTGGAAGTAGGACAGTCTGTGGAGGGCAGGGTAGTTTAAATCTGACTGATTCAGTGCTTATGGGTAATGCTGGTGTTGATTAATCCAAAGGATGATGTAAAGCTGCATGTTTTTGTGAATCCTCATCATCATCCTCAGCCTGTGGTCCTACTACACAGTCAGTGATGGACCAGTGGCTCCATAACCCAGCCACTGGAAAGAAGCTGTCACATGATGAGGGTCATCCTGAGGACACTTAAAAACATTTCAAACAGAAGCTTTCATAGAGATATGACAGGCCCTCTAACCCGTCTACCCTCAGAGTCTCTCCCCCCCATAGACACAGAGTAGGAGCACACCACTGCCACATCTATTTGTTTACAGGTTGGTCTGAAAGGGACAGAACAATCATCATTATCACAATAACGATTATGCATATATTTTACACGCTGTAGCTGAGACTCCAGATATGATTTAAACCAGTAGTTCTCAAACTTTTACGAAAGTGAACTTTCCAGCTCCAGCTGTGCCCATTGCCCTCCAAAAAATCCTGACAAATAACACATTTTCTCATTCATTGAACTTATAATAAATCTAAAATCAAAAACTGTAGTAAACTAATCACCTGCATGAAAAACACATTTAAAAATACAGGAAATAACAAACATTGTTTGCAATCTGCTAAAACGCTACAGAAAACAAAAAGGAAATGTATTTTATTTTATTTATTTATTGGTTTATTTAACAGGTACAGTGTACATTAATATCCATACAGAAAATGTACCAGATTTAGCCAGGCTTTTTTACATATTACAAAGGAAATATACAAATGAAAGGAGATGTGAAATATGTAGCTACATACTAGCATATCACACTTCCATATTACATATTATTGAAAAAATAAATAAATAAAATGTTTTAAGTTTATTGTTCTGCTGTTTGAATTACATCCTGACATAAATTGTTATTTTTGCAATTTAGTTCCATGTTACATTTAGTCCCCGGTGCATTTCTAATGCAGTCTATTGTTCTAGGAGTTATTTTATTAGGAGTTATTTTTCTTTCTCATAGGGGCAATGTGAAGGATGTGCAGTTGACCTTTTTTGGAGACAAAATGTCAAGGTCAAGGTTGCGTCAAGTGTCAAAAACCAAAAATGTCCATATCTCTACGAATATTTATCATAGAATTTTGTTGGACCGAAGCGTTATGACCAACCGGTAAAAAGATTGGAAGGGGTCAAAGTTCATGACGTCAAAAAAAAACAAAAAACTTTTTTTCCCTATAACCTGGCCACAAATTGAGATGCAGTACTCAGACTGGTACCATTGAACAACATTTCCTTTCAATGTGTGACCTTGACCTTCACTCAAGGCATTATTTAAGGTCAAGGTCAGTCTTCTGTTTTTCTTGCATTATTATTTTCAAGTTAATTAGTAAAAAGAGCAACATAAAGGAATGTCTTTCACATGAACAATTATATTTGCCATTTTTCAATTGCCAAATGCGTATTCGCCTTGTCATAGTAGGCAGGTCTGGCCTAGTTTCTTTTTTTTTTTTGCATTACATTGGATTACCTGAAACTTGTTTTCATAGTTTGTTTCTTTTTGCACAACTATATTATTATTTATTATTATTATTTAATTAGTTACCAGGGTTACGTTATAACTTTATTAATAAAAATGGAGAAATTTTGTGAAATCATGTTGACCTTTGACTTTCTTTAAATAATTGTGTTTGTATTTTGTTTCGTGTGTGTGTCATGTTAATTAGATAAAAAAAAACACACTCCTTTAATTTGGTTTAACCTGGTTCATCTTTCATTCACAGAAGTGTGAGATTGATTCAGTAATCCAAAGAACCTTCAGACACATTTAATGCACAAATATGAACTTTATTGATCTTGTTAACCTTTCTGTGCAGGAACAGGCATGAACCAATCAGAGAAGGCCACACCCCCAGTGAGGTCAGAGGTCACCAAAGAGCACAGCCCCATGAAGCCCGAGCCCCAACCCCCTCGCAGCCCTCTGGATCTGTCAGCAGGTAAAGAGTACTGATATATCTACTGAAGTAGAAGTACTGTTACTTGATTAAAATTGTACTCAAGGACAAGTAAGTCATACATAAAACACTCAAGTACAAGTAAAAAGTAGCTCAAATAAATAGTAGTCAAAGTAAAAGTTACTAGTTACTTTAATTCGTACTTGGTAATAAACATTGGTACTGTTCCCCTGCATACAGTAAACATTTCATATAGAAACTTAAAAAGGAAGAGACACAATCTACCACAATTGGAACTTAATTTATTTTCCACAAAGACATCTGTATAAAATAAAAGGTCTTATTATTTTTTAAATAAAATAACACCAATTAATTAAATTCAAAATAAAAAAAGATGATCAGGTTCTAAGTATAGATACATTTATGAACTCTAAACAGTCCCATGTATGTAACAACATAATATAATATGATATATAATATAACATGATAGGTAGAAACTACAACCTGAACCATAGAGAGCTTTGATCAGAAATGAAATGACTAAGAACATATGGATTAAGTTCAATTTGAGACCATTAAACAGCAATAAAAAAATATAATCAAAATAATAATAATTTACTCAGTAATGGTTGGGTGTAGAATTGCAACTAATTATTTTGCTTTTTTTAAAATGTTCTTAAGTACAAGTAAAATTCCTGATTTAGAAATATACTAAAAAAAGGACAAGCACCCATAAAAACAACTCAATTACAGAAATGTGAGTATTTCTAACTTTCAAGTTAGTTAGTCATGAGTAAACAACTTTTTTTGTTGTATTTTTTACTCGTAGATACCCAGCCAGGATCAAACTGGGTCAAACATAGACATGATGAAGTGTTTACATCCTTCACTTGTTTAATCTGTTTCCTCTGAGTTAATTCACATTGACTGCTGCTCTACTTAGACCTGGTTCTACCTACAGTGTCTTTAAATAAGCTGTGATTCATGCAGCAGAGCACGCTTCATCCAATCAGCAGCTTTTCCTCACTCCTCGTACAGTGTTTCTCTTCTATCTGTAATTAAAGTCATCGTGTTAACAATTTAGAATATAGAATTATTTGTCACACAGGTAAATAGTGTTTGCATGATAGTACATGAAATCAAAAAGTTTTAGCTTTTTTAAGTTCATTTAGCCTGAAAACGTACCGATATCTAGCATGAAACAACAAATTATTTAGATTCACTTTGGTTTTCATGGCATTTATCTGTTTTGGGTTCAGGTTCCAACCTGGTATTATTCAAGATTATTCATTAATTAAGGTGTAACGAAATAGTTAACTCATGATACGATGGCTCACAGTATGAAATAACCACGATACGATGTAAAAATGTCAAATTCCAAGTGAAGAGTAACAAATGATGAAAAATAATTTGACTGCAAAAATGTGAGACAGTGGGTGTGAGTGTTTAACTTCACAAATAAAGAATGAAAACAAATTGACATTGTATACAACATTTTTTGTTATTTACATTTCCACTACAGGTACCCTTTAAGTTAAGGGGGTCCGGAACATTTCAAGCTGAATTTTGGACCTGCCAAAATAAATCCAAAATGCAGCTTGAAATGTTCAGCACCTCTTGTACCTTAAAGAATGAGAGAGTAAAGCTGGTCAAATCAGTGTATTGTTGATGATGTTCTAAATGATGTATTATACAACACTGGATACATGTGCTTTAATATGGGAGATACACTTTAACATAGATGGAATTTTATATTGCCATTTTTTTATATTGCACATTCCTATTGATTAGGTAAAATATTACATGGCCTAGTTTTGACCGTTTTCTGTAAATGTGAGGTCATCCTTCACATGAGGTGCTGCTTTTGATTGAATAGGATCTCCTTCATGCTCTGCAGACACACTGCAGGTGTGTAGGACAGTCTTACAGAGTTTGACTTCATGTACAGTGTTAAAGATATGGTTTGTTGTGTATGTTGATGGTCCCCAGCCTTAAACTGTCCCCTCTTCATCCACTATAAGGTACTGGCTGCCCAGAGCCTGCTGCCTTCCTCAGCCCACACACTGGATTCTTTACGTCCAGCTCTGAGCAGCGGACCAACTGTGAGAACCCTGATGCTGCTGCTGCAGGAGGAGATGAAAGGGAAGCAGATGGACTGGATAGAAAGCAGCAGCAGAAGAAGAAGAAGAAAAGACGACAGAAAGAAGACGGATTCTACGAACATCTGGAGAGCCGGGGCAAGAGTGAGACTCATGGCCTCGAAGAGAACATCTCGCCAACAGAGGAAGGCTCCCATTGGGTCAGACCTCAACAGGACAGGGGGGACAGGGCCTGGGAGGAGCCAATGGGTAAGAGTGGAGGAAGAACCAAGAGGGTGAAGAGTAGGAAGAAGCCTCCAGAGGAGTTTGGAGTGATGGCAGATACCTTTGTTCCTTCATCCTCAGCATCGCCACAAGTTACAGAAGAAGTTTTGCTGGATTTAGGTTCTCCTCACACTAGCCCAGAGCTAGCTCCCTATGGACACATGGACACAAAGGACATATCAGACCCTAATCTGGTCCCTGGACCTCTGTCTGAGGACCTGTTCCTCCCAGATTCCTCTCTGATCCCTCTGGTTTTAAACAGTGAGCTGAAGGCCACAGCAGCTCCCTTCACCATGCCCTTCATCCAAACCCTGGACTCCAATAATGCTGAGTCTTTTGACCTTTTCATGACCACAGAGAATAACATCAACCTGCCGCTGTCTCCAGATGCTAAGACCACAGCTGAAGACATAGTGGACAGTGGGATGTCCAGGTCTGTCCACGTCACGCCTGATGCAGACACGTCAGCGTTCAGCTCCGCTTCCAAATCCAGCCCCGCCCTCTCTCCTTACGGGGCCGCTGTAGCCTCGGCCCCGCCCCTATCTCCTTCTGATGCTTCATGGCTGATAAACGAGTCCAGGATGAGCAGCAGCAGTAAGTTGTTTGACTTCAGCCTGGAAACAGAGAGCCCCAAACCCCTACGCACCCCCAAAACCGCCGCCCCAGTGAAAAGATCTCCCTCTCCAGAGTCTATGATCCCCCCATCTGCATCTTCACCTCCATCAGCAGGAGTCCTGGGATCTGGTCTGAATCCATCAGCCAAGCCTTTCTTTCCCTGCTTTGCTGATCCAATGAAAGATGATATGACATCACCACAGGTTTCCCCCTCCATCAAAGGTTGGTTACAGGCTGCTGTGGGGTGAAACGTGCATGGTGGTATGGACGTGCATGGTGACCAGCACTCCCTCTACCTGAGCAGATCCCTGCATGGGCGTGGCCTCGGTGTAACTAATACCTGGTGTTTGGCTCTGTATCAGAGCTGCAGAGATGTGTATATTATGATTAACAGGTGTGTCTAAACTAACCAATCAGAGTGTTTCCTCCTTAGCCACGGCACTGAGCACTTCCTGTCTCCTCAGGTGTCAACACTGCATGCTCGTGTTCCTGTGCACTCTGTCCATTACTCATCTTCTTTAACAGCTTCTTTATATATATATATTTATATATATATCTGTGCTGCTGCTGCGGTTGGTGGTGTTGTGCATCAACTAATCACTGACTTTCTTTATGGGTTCATATCTACATAAATGATCTTCTGTTTTTCTTTTTTCTTCTCCATGTTCTATGATGTCCTGTGATGCTGTGCTGATACAGGTGAGTCCTTTCAGTCCTACTCTATTTGGTTTGGTTTTTAACTCATAAATGATGGATAGCTTGATTAATAGGTCACAAGTTTTTATCGCTCACTCAGATATTTGTTAAAATACTATTGGCAGTAGAAGCCCCATGAACAACACACTCCCCTCATATTACTTACACTAATATATTAATGTAGTTAAAGACAAAGTCTAGGTTTAATGACCAGAACATGTTTCCCTTATGAGCAGCCAAATAGATGATGGAGAGTGAGAAACACTATTGGTAAAAGACTTGGGGTGGATTTTTTGGAAAAGGAAGGAGAGAACAGAGCAGGACAGATAGAGGCTGCAATGACTAAAAAATTATGCTACCATCAGCTCCAAAGCTAGTATAGAAAGTAGGGATGCTCCCTTTCACATTTGAAGTCATACTCTGTACTTGTGAATCAGTGTCGGTACTCAACAGTACCAATTTTTGGTACATTTTGGGGCGGATTCACTAAAGGTTTAGGGGTATTAAAATGTGTGCAAACATCACTCAACGCGCTAATAAGAAGTCCAAATGTCAGGGAATCAGGACTGCGCATGTTTTGCGTGTCCCAATGCGCCTACAGTTTATTTAGCACGTTTTCCTCTGAATATGTAAAGTAGGCGGATCTCACAAGGGGTGCAAAAAAATGGGAGGGGTAAATGCAAATAAATTAATGCAGTGGACGCAATGCGATTTATCAAACTATGAACTGTTTGCAGTGACTTTTTTCTGCGCCGTAAATAGTATGACCAACATTCAGGTGTAAACACACACAGATCATCGCTGGTTGACTGTTGCTGCATTAACTCAGATCAATGGCATCAACAGATCAATAGGACAGTTTCTGTCCAAATCATGGTCTGATTAGAGCAAAACACATTAAATTGGGGGGGAAATGTCATTAGGTTTTAAATTTGTTGTTGTTTATTATTATTATTTTCTACATTATTGAATGTTTGTGCAGCAGACAGAGAAGTCCATCTGCCTCCAATTGAACTTTTTCAAATGTAATTTAGTGCTTCTGTGCACTCACCTCTCCACATTGAATGAGTAAAATGTTCATTTAAATAGGGCGGTCTCAACCACGTCTATACGTGGACCTATTAGTGCCGCATTGTTGGTGAATTCCCCACAGCAGGTGAGCAAACAGTGCCACCAAAGGATTTAGGGACACACCTGGTTTACCACCCTTTTATTCAGATCTTAGTGAATTCGCCCCGCTGTGTAGTAATAAATGGCAAAAAATAAAATCTAAAAATGTTCCAATTTACCATATTTATTTTTCATAATAATAATAAAACACAACTTTAACAAATATATCAAAACAACATCCAACTGTTTGTATTATATCAACATTTGCTTGACAAATTTCTTCATCATGAAAACCCTGAACTACAACTACACAGCATTTTTTCTTAATAATGCACATTGCACAAATTAAAAAGCAGCTCTTTGTGACATTGCTCTATACTACGAGTATTTCACTTGCATTTGTTCACAGAGGTGAAGCAGCGCGGTTGGGCCTGATCAGATTCCTGAATCTAGGGCTCTGAAAGCTGAGTCAGCGTCTCTCTGTTTCCACTTTTTCAGCCAAAAGAACACAGTTTTTGTTCGGTATATTGCTAGTGCCAGAGCTTAGTTGGTTCTAATCCAGTTTAACTACTGCCATCATTATGCTGTTGGGTGTGCAATGTTGTGTTCAGGTACTGCATGGGAAATTGCTAGCTCTTCCACTCCTTCACAGTCACAAGGATGTGTTGGGTACCCAAACATGGTAGATTTTATATGGGTTGTATGAAGGAATTTGGTTGCTCCCAAAGGGAGTTCTTTGTGTTTCTACTCAAAGTTGATGACCATGGTTGAGAATTGGACAGTAGATACACTGGTAAACAGGTGGATCAGTTCCCTCTTTACCACCATGGACCAGTTGAGCATCCATCAGTGATATTGTGTTGATATGTTCTTTCAGCAGTATTTTACCAATGTCTACATGTTTACTGCCCTGGGATTAAACAGACCTGTTAAAAGGAGACATGCAGGGTTTTTATCCTGTGTAACCGCTAAGATGCTAGAGATGAACAGTCATGAATAAGTGTCTGTAGACTGTTTGTTATTAGTGTGAGTGTACCAGCCTGTAGGCTTATGTGTGCTGAATTATTGCAGCGTGTGTATGTGTGCGTGTATAAAATGCTAAGTTGCTAAGGCTTTACACAGCCTTCCTTTGAAGGCTTGTCACATGGTGAGAGATAAACCATATTTTTGAAGATGATGCAGTGTTGGAGCTCAGGCTGCTTTGATCAACATAAGCTAAAACGTACTGCTATGAAATTGGGAAAAGGCTGTTGCTTTTAAGAGAGAATTACTGGTAGATAAGAGAATGAAGATGATGAGCCATTTTCCTTCCTATATTTAAACAGGATTTTCATGCTACCTTTTGACCTTTATTCAGCTTTTCTGTGTAGGAATATTGAAGTGAAAGCAGCCCAGGAATCAGCATCACTATTGTCAAATGTTTTCTTAAAGGTGGAGAGAGTAGCAGCCTCCTGTGGTTCTATTAGTGAGGAGCCTGATAGCTGAATGCTCTGACTCCAGTTCTACTTTTACATACTCACCAACCTTTATAAAACTGCAACTATTTCAAGCTAGTGAATGATCTGAAGGGCTACCAGTTTGATAAATGCTGAAGCAGATTAGGGCCAATTTTGATGCAGAAAATAATTTTGGGCAAATCAAGAATAAAGTCTAAATGTTGAGATTAAAGTTGAAATTGCGAGAATTAACTCAAGATATATCGCGATAAAAGTCGAATGAAGTCAAATCTTCAAAAGATAACAAGTCGAAGGTCTCAGTGATCATCTAACTAAACTTTACATGTTCTGAGAATTAGAGAAAGCAGTTACTCCTAAAACAATAAGATATAAAAATGTATATATATTGACATAGGCGATACTGTCATTTTCTGTATTGGTAAAATAGAAAACTCAGTATATCTGAAATCTCGATATATTGCCCAGGCCTACTTCAGTGTTTGTGTTTGTTTAGAAGGATTGTTTGTTTGATGGTGTGTTGTTCATAGACTGACGTGTAATGACGACCTGTTCTCTACATGTCACTAGATTGACTTTGACAGATAACGTCTCTTAGCCAAAGGCTTCAATGCTCATCTGCGTCCCCTATCCTCTCTCTCTGCCTTTTTCCTCTTTTTTTCTCTCTCTTTTTCTCTAGAGAAAAAACGAGAGATAGAAAAGTTAATTGAAATTGGTGGTATGTGCATACATCTTATTTTCTAATGTTTTGACATTTCACACTACCACTGGATCGTGTCTGTGAGATTTAAGCCAATTCTACGTTCAAGAAAAACCAAAGAAAATCCGAGCAGAGTCACATGGATAATGTAAATATCAGTGATTCTAAGAGCTTGTGTGCATGTGGATACGCTTCTGTGCACGTTTCTTCACTCAGGCAAAGGGGAAAAAAGAATCGGTGTCAAATATTGAAGGACAAACAAAAACATCTCCACTTGTGTGGGTGGGATTAAAACAATGCCATGAACCAATCAGCATTTACAACTCCATCACATGATGACTTTAAAACCCAGAGAGAGAGAGAGAGAGTCAGAGTCAGACCTGCACATCCAGCTCAGCTTCACTGAGACATAGAGCAAAGATAGAGAACTGAGGAGAAGAACTTAACGCTGTAGATTAAAGCTGAGGAGGACCTTCAAATAAAGGAGATATCATGGCGTTTATCTCAGATCAACAGCCCAGGTCTGTCTTCTCAGAGTTCAGTGAGTTGTCGCCCTCGGTGCCTCCTCAGGGCTGGGATTGGTCACAGCCATCGCCAACAGACATGACCAGGACGCTGGTGTTAGGTGGCGAACCTTTGTCTTCAATTGGACTCACTGATGAAAACAAGCTGGTCTTCTTTGAAAATCCAAACAAAGGCGGTGCAGATGGAAAGCTGAAGGTTCCATCGATGGGGAGTGGAGGAGAGAGTCTGGACTCGCTCTCCTCCTCGCCATCCCCCTCCCAGACTGTCCCTGGAACCCTACCACCAGTTCCTGGGTCCCCTACCAAGGACATGGAGATGTCTGCAACAGGTTCTCCTCCTTTACTAGAGGCATTAGTGATGGAGGTACCTTCTTTAAATGGTGACTCCATCACTTCTGCTGAGTCTAGCCCAAAGGTGGCCATGCCCCAAGTGGCTCCAAACTACAACCATGAGGCTACTGCAGGAGTGGAGCTGACCTTTATGGTCCCAAAGTCCTACGAGGACACCTCAGGGGACGACAGGGATGATGAAGAGTCGTCGCCATGTTTCATTGATCAGATAAAAGCGATGAGTGACTCCTCCTACCTGGCGGTACCCAGTAGTCTGATGTTACCTGATAAATACCCCTGTGAAGGTGGAGCCATTTTGGACCTCATGATCCCGCATGTTGGAGGTTCACCAGAGTCCATAAAATGCTCGCTGACTTCGCCTCCTATCCTCTCAGCACCTGAACCCTACCTGCACCTCGCTCCCCTCCCACAACCAAAGGACACCAATGACACCCCTCCACTCTCACCATGTGAAGCTCTGACTGAGGTCTACAGAGCTGAAGGAGAACCTGGAGGTGTTAGTTCAGAACACACTCTTCTGGACTCTACTAATGATAGGAACACGTGGTCTGAGGTCTGTGGTGTGGGTACTGAACCCCTGTATGGACCTGCAGGCTTTGGAGGGGGTGGCAGGTCAAAGGTCATCCATGATGGCAGCTATGACTTTGATGGCTGTGCAAACATTGGTTCAACCTTCATCTCAGTCAGTGGTAGGTTACATGATCTGTTTCATTATTAAGCTTTTGGGGGAAACTCCCTTCATTTTTGGCCGTAATAGTTTTACCTTAGGGTCATTCCATGTCATTTAAACACATTTTCAAGACAACCCACACACTTTGGTCTATAAACATTCAGAAATGTTGACCAATTGTTGCATGATTATCCAATAAGCACACTAAATTTTTAGTTTGATCGGATGAACACTTTTTGAGACCAATTTCGTGTGTCCTTATTTTACTAACCCTAACCCAAGCTGCTTGAGGTCCAGTGGGAAATATCCACAGTCAGTCATGATTTGGGGTGCAATGTTCTCAAGCAGCTTGGGTTCTGTTCCTCACCCGTCTTCCTCCAAACCCTTGGACCTTGATTCCCGAATGAAAGGCCCACTTTACTTTCATCGGAAAAGAGGACCTTGGACCACTGGCCAACAGTCCACTCATTCTTCTTCTCGTTTTTTCCTGCAAAAACTGAAAAGTAAATGGTGATTTCTTCACAGTATTCTAATTTTTTGAATTCCTGATTTCGTGGGTTTCATGAGCTGGAAGCCCAAACTATGTAGAAATATACAAATAAATACTTGAAATTGTTTAAATTGTAGGCCCTGAATCTATAATCTATGAAAGTTTAACTTTTTGAATGGAACTATGGAAATGAAACAACTTTTTCATGATATTCTATTTTTTTGGAAAGGGTTTGTATATATAATTATATACCTTTAAATAAAAGTAACCAGACAATTAGACCCTGAGCTGAGTTCACCAATTGGTTAAATTAATTTTGATCCAATAGCGTTGGATTAGAATCAGTTTCCTAGTTCTGGCTTGAAGATGCTGTGTGGCTGTAAAAAGCAACAACAGAGGCCTGAAATATATAAGGATAACATTAATAACCCAAGCTGCTGGTCCACCATAGTAGACTCAATGTGTTTCCTCCAGTGATGAATGTGATGTGATCACTACAGACTTATGTTGACAGATGAAGCTGGTGAAGTGAGGGTCAGCAAAAAAGATGTGTGTAACAGACAAAGGCAGGTCACTGTGAGTAGAGTGACTGTCATCTACTGCTGGCTGCTTTGTACAGCACGTCTCCCACAGCTGAGAACCATGATAACACATCATTACAGTAATGATGGGATTAGAACAGGGATGGGTCACTTTATCACAGCAGGGTCACCAAAACCTCATCCACATTATCTTTTTGTGTGTTTTCTTGGCACTTTGTGTCATCATATACATCTTTTCTTTGTTTTGTGTATTTTCTTGTCATGTATTGTAATATTGGAGGCATTTTGTGCTTTTTTGAATCGTTTTGTTTGTTTTTGGTGTAGCCAGTGTCTGGATTAGCCTGATCTCCAGAGAAAACTGTAATTTCAAAAGTTAAATACTGTGAATTAGTTTCTACTATCAGCAGTGCCAGCTGACATAAAGGTGACCAATGGAAATATCTGAAGGAAACGTGTGAAGATCCTAAACTTGACTTGATTCCTGGAAACTAAGGTTCTTAAGACCCAACAGTTCATATCAGTGAACAGTAGGGATGCCCCGAAATGAAAATTATTGGCCGAAACTGAAAATAAGAAAACCAAGGCCGAAAACCAAAACGCCAAAAGAAGGTACTATGCAGATGATTAGTACCATTGCATATGTGGCTCTGAATGTGTACTAACCACTAAAATTAAAGCATTGCAATTGTATTAATTAATATTAATACTTGAAATAATAATTAATTAATAAATAATAAATATGAACATATTTATTTAGCACTGACATTCCAACAATGCACAATATCAAATAAAACAATAAAATGTTTAACTTGACCCCCTCATACATTAAATAATACTGTACAGGTCTATAACCGACTGAGCTGCTGGAAGAGAGTCTGATTAAATATGTTCTCTCATTAAAACACAAAGGGGCGGATTCAGTAAAATCTAAAATAAAGGGTGGTAAACCAGTTGCTTCCCTAAATCCTTTGGTGATGCAGTTTTCTCACCTGCTGCAAGGAATTCACTAAGATTGCAGCAATGATTAGTGCGCATACAGAAGTGGTGCAGACCGCCTTATTTAAATGAGCGTTTTGTACGTGTTATGTTGAACATGGAGCGTGAAGGAGAGCTGAGTGTGTGGAAGTGAAAAAATAAATTTGAAACAGCAGAATTGGAGTTGTTAGTAGAGGAAGCTAATTTAAAAAATGGATGAATTACAGCAAAGACATAGATAGATAAATTCTTTATTCATCCCGCCGGGGGGAAATGTGTGTGGATTAGTGACGAGGGTGCATGCTTATGCGCATGCGTATGTGTGAGAGAGTGAGCCGCGATGGAGAGATGCGTGTGCGTGCCTATGTTTGAAGTCCGACAGGTGACTGGGACACGTAATGAGCTTCTGTTTTTAGTGCCATCAGTTAATAAAGTGCAGCTCTACAACAACAAAATGGCCTGTTCTTCCTACATGGTACCATCTTTAACAAGCATGCAGGAGTGATCCTTGGAGGAGAAGCAGCCTCTAGCCATGGAGAGTGCAGATCTCCGCTGTGTCTCCCCAGCCACGGTGGGAAGACGAAACAGGAAAGGTTAACACGTTCTTAAAATTGTGAATTCATTAATCCCAGATATATTAACTCGAGGTCTGAAAATGCCATCGCTCGGTCGTCTTTCCTCTCCCCTGCCCCGTCTTCTTACAAATATCACTGCTGTCATTACTGCGCAAAAATCTTTGACAGTTACCCCCTGGTTGTTGTCGTGCTAAATTTATACGGAAAAACAGAGGCAGCAATGTAGTCCAGCTTTGATTTATTTCATTGCGTCCCCTGCATTAATTGATTTGTGTTTCCTCCTGCCATTTATTTGCGCCCCTTAAGAGATCCGACTACTATACATATTCATCAGAGGGAAACGTGCTAAATGGATTAAGGGTGCATTCTGACGCGCTGAAAACTCCCAGTCCTGATACCCTGGGGTTTGTACTCCTTGTTGGCGCGTGGAGTGACGCTTGCACATGTTTTAATACCCCTAAACCTTGAGTGAATCCGCCCCAAAGTGCCTTTAAGTTCTTGGGGATAATTAATTGGACATGCTAAAGGATTCAGCTCACTCATTGGTCTCTGCAGCAGGTCTTGGAAATGTGACTATTTTTCTCATTCTTCTGAGTTCCACACAGGTTCCTCCGCTACGGATCGTCTGAATGTGATTCCCTCAGACTGTCGGAGTAGGATTAGAAGTCAGAAGTCATGGGCTTTAAGAGATTTCAGGGGTTAACGTTGCATCAGGAAACCATTCAAACTGTTTGAAACGTCTCATCAAACATTGAGAGTGGTACATTAACGGGTGTGCCATATTATCGATATCTACTGATTCCTATTCATTATTATCAATAGTTTTTAATTAGTCATTTTAAAAATGTAAATTAATTTTAGAAAATAATTGATTACCTGGTCAACTAAACATGTTTCCATTTATTAATATGTCTTACAACTGGAGCCTCTTTTTAAAGGTTGTAATGTTGTCTATTGTATTGTGCTGGTTTTTCTGGTTCATTTTCTAAGCTAAACCAGGTTTTGCTAATATAGTGTACTGTAGTTATAGAGACCTCTTTGATCTTCTGATCCAAACATCTCTCTGTACAGACGCCATGGAGAAGCAGAGTGAGCAGTTTGAACCCCTGGTAGAGGAGAAGAGCGTAAAGCTAGAGAATGTAAGCAGCAAAACTCCAGCCATCACAGACAAAGAGAAACACGAGGAGCCAGTAACAGAAAAAGAAAAGATTGATAACGCAACAAAGAAGACTGACACGCACACTGACGAGGTAGAGGAGCAGCAGAAAGAGATGAAGAAGCAAGAAGAAAGGGAGGTACGTGCACAGAAAGAAGAGGGAGAGCCAGCACAGAGGGAGGAGAAAGAAACGGAAAATAAAACTCAGAAGAAAGAGACTGCAAAGAAAGAAGAGACAGAAACGGCAAAGGAATTTAAAGAAATAGCAAAGAAAGAAGAGAATGTTTCAACACAGAGGGAAGAGAAAGAAATGGAAAAGAAAGGAGAGAAAGAAATAGCAAGTAAAGAAGAGAAAGAAACAACGCAGAGGGAAGAGCCAGAAACACCAAAGAAAGAAATTGTAAAGAAAGAAGAAAAAGAAATAGCAAAGAAAGAAGAAAAAGAAACATCTCAAAGGGAGAAGGAAGATTTACCCTTTGACCCACAGGAAAAGAAAAGTAAAGCAAGTGAGGAAAAGAAAATAGAGTTTAAGGCTGAAGTAGAGACACAAGTGAAAAAAGCAGAAGATTTAGAAAGTGATGAGTCCAAAGTGAGAGAACAAGGACATAAAAGCACAGACACTGAAGAGATAAAGGATGTTAAGGAGCAACTTCAAATAGAAAAACACCAAGATCAGAAGGAGCAGCAGATTTCTATCAGTACGAGTAGAAACGATGAGAAGGTTGAGAAGGATGATGTGCAGCTGAAGACACCAGCAGAGGAACAAGGAGCTGAGAAAGGGAACGATGTGGGGAAGGTAAAGGAGATGCCATCAGAAGAGAAGGAAGTAAAGCAAGTGAAGCAGGACAAAGCTCACACTGAGAAGAAAGTTGTGGAGAAGAAGGTTGGTCAGAAACCTGTGAAAACAGATGCTGAAGAAAAGGCCAAAAAAACATCTAAACTGACAGCAAGTGTAGGCAGTGCAGTATCAGGAAAAGATGGGACGACAGCAGGAAAGAAGAGCACCAAGGTAAGGATCCACCCATCCATCATCTATCCATCCATCCATCCATCCATCCATCCATTAGTGAGATTACAATCTGTATTCAATGCCAAAATTAAAAAGCAGACGAGTCTTCATGCATTGGATACAAGAACAACAAAGAAACACATTCAGGGCAACCAAGAAAATCAAGAGCTTAAAACTGTATCCACACATCTGTATTACTCTCCTGGTGCATGATGGGAAACTTTTCACAAACAAGCTCATATAGGATTGCAGGTCTTTAAATTTTGGTCTCCAACACTTTGTAAAGTCAAACCAAATTAAATACATCACCAAACAATGTCCTCAGCTCTGCATTTTTTTTTAATTTTGAAAAGGTTTCTGTCAGTTGTCTTCGTTAGTCCTGCTGCCACTGCGGGGTTTCTAACAGGAGGTTTTGCATTAGTTTAATTCTGAAACAGGAAGTGCAGCACACATCCTGTCAGCACATCTAATTTGTCAAATCGAAGTAGAAACAAACTCTTCACAACCAATGATGTGACAGTCAGTCCATGAGAGAAAAGGTTTGACAACCTGCAGCATTAAAAGTAATCTTTCATTTAGATTTATGTTTAACTTTAGTTTATTTTTACTTTAAATTTTTTTTTTTTTTTTTTTAAAACTAAGGACAAGCTTAGTTGTTGTTTTTGAGCCCAACTGTTTGCACACTGACCCATGCTGCCTGTATGAGTATGAGCTAGCTGTACTTAGCATTATTAACTCTTACCTTTCTGCTGATTGTGCTTCTGTTATTATATCATCCTCTGTTGTGTTTTCCATCCTCTTTGGTGTAACAGCCGGTTGTCGGGGCAACCAAACCAGCTGCTAAACCTGGGCAGGGCGTCGTACCCACAGCCTCCACCAAACGCCCCCCGACCTCCTCCACAGCCTCCACCTCTGACAAAAAGACCAGCACCCTCAGAGCACCATCAGCTACAGCAGCAGCAGCTCCTGGGACTAAGAGACCCCCCTCCTCCACCACCGCTGCACGGGATCTAAAACCTAAGGTTAGTGTTACCCACTGACCTTTAAACTCTACCAAAGAACTCATCAGAGACTATCAATCTGCTTATTTTATTTGGGCCGTTTTTTGCTTTTTATGTCACTGAAAAAGTTATATTAATTGAATTATTTGATTAATTAGTCAAATGTAAAAGTGCAGCTGTCAAAATCACAGGAAATAACCAAACATTGTTTACAATCTGTGACAAAAAGCTTCAGAAAACACAAAAGGAAATTAATTTTTAAGTCAGATATTATTGTTCCGCTCCATGTGAAGAACATGTAGATATAAATCATTATTTTTACACTTTAGTTCCAGATTACATTTAGAGAGCTTTTTGGGTCCCATCCATAAAGTCATTGGAACATTGAAGAACTGTCATGTGGAGAAAGGGTCATCTATAAGGGGGAAGAAAGGGGAGACTTTTTTGGGGTCAATCCATAAAGTCAGCAAAATGATGATCCATTGTTCTATGAATCTGTGATAACCACAATTATTTATTCATCTGAATAATATCCACTGTTATCCAGGAAGTTTATTATTATTATAGTCATCTTAAAGATGGAAATCCTTGTTTTAATCACAAATAAAAAGAGTTAAAAGTGACCAAAAATGGTGGAAAAGGAGGTGAAATGGGATTTTAGAAACCACAGAAATTGGTTAAAAGTTGCAAACTAGAGTGGGCAAAAACATGCAGAAAAAGTGGTAAAAAAGGGTTCAAAGTGACAATATTGGAACAAATAGTTTAAACTGGCAAATAATGGGCATGACAAATGGTGAATGTGGATAAATTGGCAAAAAATAAGCTTGAAATATTGTGAAAAGAGGTTAAAAATTACAATAATGATAACATGTGACATTAGGTGGAAAAGTGTTGGAAGAGGTTTATGAGTGCTAAAAATTTCTGGAAAGTAGAAAAAATGTGCAGAAAAGGCAATGTGATGGAGAAGTGTCAGAAATAGGAGTAATGTGGCAAAAATGCATTAAAAGGAGCAAAAATATGGCAAGAAAAAGTGTTAAAAATAGGTTAAAATATGCAGAGTTTGATGTAGTTGTAGAATAGGGTGATGTCAATGGATGGGGGGCGTGGTCTAAACACACACTGACATTTCTCTGACCAACTTCACTTTCATTGGCTGTGTTTCTTCTTCTCTTTGTTTTTCTATCAACACATTCTCATTCTGCTTTTTCTCTTTAAACTCACAGACAGCCACAGCAGAGAAGCGCCCCCTGCTGTCAAAGACCAGTACTGTCTCCTCAGCAGGAACCACTGCTGCCTCTAAAACCGGAGGTGCCCCCCCAACTACCACCAGCACCAGTAGGGCCCCAACATCAGCTCGCAGCACCCTGGGGGCCAGGAATCCTGTGGCTACATGTAGGCTCATCATTATTTATATATTTAGTTTGTTCCTGGAGATGAGGATGTGATGTTGTGTGTTTCAGCCTCTAAGACTGACAGCAGACCAGGAGAGGAGAAGAAGTCCAGCACTGTGAGAAGCCCCACAGGTAACCATCCTCATCATGGTCTCTGAGGGGAGAAGCTTTAAGGGCTCACCTACACTAAGGTCTAAATAACAGCAGATTAGAACTGAAAAGTGTCATATTTTGCTATAACAGCTGTTCTCAACATGTGGGTTGGGACCCAAAAGTGGGTCACAGACCTGTTCTCAATGAGTTACAGACAAGCATATTAAATTGTGTGTAACGACTGTTTGTAGTTCTGTTTTTTTTTTTTGTGTAATATTGTCACTGTGTCATTTTATTATTTTGTGTTTTTGTTGTCATGAGCTTTTGTTATTGTTTTGTGTGTTTTATGGAGAGGTGTTGTGTATTTATAGCTTCAGGTATTTTTGGACTGGTTTTGTTTGTTTATTGGCGTAGTTGTGTTGGAGTCATTTAATGCATTTATAACTTACTTACTTAAATCATTTACTGTCATTTTTTGTTGTTTTGGGGTGTTTTGTGGTGGTTTTGTGTCATTTTGTGTGTTTATGAATTCCTTTCATGTATTTTCATTTTGTGTGTTTCTCTTGTCATTTTGTGTATTTATGGCATCAGTTACTGTCATTTTGTTCAGGTGTTTTTGGACTGGTTTTGTCAATTTTTTGTACTGTTTGTGTCAATAGCATCACCTAATGTTTTTTTTTTGTTGTTTTGTGTTTTTTTGAGCAGTTTTGTGTATTTATAGCATCACCCACTGTCATTTTGTTGTTGCTTTTGTGTGTTTTTGGACTGGTTTAGCATCACCTAATGTCTTTTTGTTGTTTTGCATGTTTCCGGAGTCATTTAATGCATTTATAACATCGCTTACTGTCTTCCATTTTGTTGTTTTTAGTTGGTTTTGTGTCTTTTTGGCATCATCTATGTTGTCATTTTGTGTGTTTATTAATTTAATTTAAGTGTTTTATTGTCACGTTGTCTTTTTGTGTGTTGTTGAGAGTTTTCTGATTGATCTTCTTTGAACGTAAAAGTTTATATTTCCCTGTCTGAATTTACTAGCATATTAGGTTTTATTTCAGGTACAAACATGTATTGAGTGCATGGATTTAAGAAGTGAAGAATGAGAGAATTTGAACATTGTCATGGTTACAGATATGTCCATCCATCCATTTTCATACCCGCTTATTCCCGTTTATCAGGGTCGCGGGGGTCTGCCGGTGCCAATCTCCGGCTCTCATAGGGCGCTGGGCGGGGGTACACCCTGGACAGGGCACCAGTCCATCACAGGGCAACACAGACAGACAACCACTCACTCTCTCATTCACTCCTATGGGCAATTTAGAGACTCCAATCAACCTTACAGTCATGTTTTTGGATTGTGGGAGGAAGCCGGAGTACCCGGAGGAAACCCATGCAGCACGGGGAGAACATGCAAACTCCACCCCAGGGCTTGAACCCAGGACCTTCTTGCTGTGAGGCGGATGTGCTAACCACTAAGCCACCGTGCGTTACAGATATGTATTAAGGACAATTTTGCTCTATAATTCTTCACCTTCCACCATCCTTGGTTCCCTCTGTTTTCTCTCATTTCTTTGCTCTACTGGCCTTGATAAGAAGATTAGTGGTGGTTGTGGCAACAGTGGAACTGTCAGCAGATCTGCTGTGATGTTTCTAAACACATTGTCCATTGGAACAGAAACCAACGAGTCTGGACAGAGACAGAGAGACGTAGGAGAGACAGAAACGGATTAGTCTGTGCAGTCTGTGGATTACTGAGAACTCACTGCTGACAGGAGTTTGAAGAACTTTCCTAATCTGTCAGAGGTTCATAAAGACAGATAAATCACAGAGGTTAAAGGAAGAGGATTTACTCGGCTCAGCATGTCTTAGCTTTAGCTATAGCTATAGCAGAGGCTCAGAGGCAGACATGTAGCACAGTGTGAACAGTCAGACATCCAAAGCTTGTGTTTTAATCTCCTGTGTCCTGAGTGCATATGAATTAGAGCTTAGTTTAACCTTCTTCTCACCATCAGGTGGTGGTGACCTCTGTAACCCTTTGTGATTCTCCTCAGTGAATTCTGTCCAACCAAAGACCAGCACTTCAGCCTCCAGGAGTCGACCCGCAGCTCCTAAAGCAGCCTCCGCTGCCTCTTCCTCAGAGGCAACAGCAGGAAAGAAGCTGGTGGCTCCGAGCACAACTCGGCCCACAGCTTCTAAAGCAGCAGCAGCTGCTCGCCCTGGAACAGCCCCCACCACACGGAACACACGCACCAAGATCAGCTCTACTGACAACATGAAGCATGAGGCAGCTGGAGGGAAGGTAGGTTCAACTATTCAACACTAGATACTGGAAATACTTTTTACACAATTACTCGTCACATGTTTTCTCAGAGAGAAGTAGTCATGTGACCAGGTACGTCACGTTACGTGACGTACCTGGTCACATGACCACTTCTCTGAGAAAACATGGCGTGGTACGTGTGGACAGAAGAGGAGACCCAGACATTTCTTAGCATTAGACCTGAACCCATGGTGTCTCTGTAGGCTCAGATGGCCTCCAAGAAGATAGACTTCAGCCATGTCACGTCACGTCTGGGCTCCAAGGACAACATGAAACAAGTGGCGGGAGGCGGGAATGTAAGTATCAGTGTGTTACAGTTACAGTCCTCAGTCCTGGTCCATCAGAATCCTTGTGTGACCTCCAACAGGTGCAGATACTCAACAAGAAGGTGGACATGATGAAGGTGGCATCAAAGTGTGGATCAAAGGACAACATCAAACACAAGCCTGGTGAGATGAGAGAACATAGGAGCTGATTAGTCTGTCTGTGTGACTGAATCACTGACTCAATGACTAACTTGTCTGTGTCTGCAGGGGGTGGAGACGTCAAGGTCGACTCCCACAAAGTGAACATCAAAGGCAAGACTCAGACTAAAGTGGACCCTGTGCCCAGTGTGAAGGTGAGAACATCACAGCATGTTGTTTATGAAGGTTAATAAACGTTAAAATAAGGTTTTATTGATCATAAAGTAAAGGATATCATCCTTTACAGTGAGAGCAAAGTAAGATAAGTCACAGAGAAAGGATTATTCACCCTCCATTGACCCCATGATGATAATAATCCATTTTATTTCCTTACTGCCTTTCTTATTTATTTATTTATTTATTTATTCAATTTATTTCCGACATGGTTACATTCACTTCTTTTTTTTTACATTTTTTTTTTTTTTTTTTTTTTTTTTTTGTACATGCCGAAAAAGGAGACGAGAGAAGCAGTTTGCTTATCTGGGTCCCGTCCCCTGTTTTACCATCGCAAATTTACATGGGTTTACATGTCTCTCTGGTCAAACATTCTTGAGTTGTTCTGAACAGTCCTTTTTTGTGTATTCTCATCTGTAGTCAGTGTTGTCTTTTTTTTTTTTTTTTTCTTATTCACACATCTCACACTCTAGCTCTTATATACAATCAATTAAAATCAGGAATAACAGGAAAAGTGGACAAGTTCTTCTCTTTGATAGATATGTAGATATTAGTGGGATCTGGACATCCTTACTGTCTTCATCCCTTTGTTTTACTCAGTAAACATAGTTTTAATTTGTAATTGTAACAAAGATGATGTAATTCTAAGATTCAGTGACTCAGCATGTTTGGAACCTTAATAAAAAGTGTGTTTACTACCGCAGAATCTCTTTGTATCACTGGATGTGTAGCTGACTGATGTCAGAGCTTCATCTAGTGGTAGAAAGTGTTATTACAGCTGAAGAGGAATTCTGTTGATTCTGTAGCTCTCAGATTCTCACCGCTTTATCCCTTCACAAATGTTCCTGCTGCGTTTCTAGACTGAAGGTTCCTCAGAGGTTACAGGAGACTGTGAGACGGCCACGGCCATTGCCCCGCCCCCAGCCCCTGGCCCCCAGTTGGACCAGCCTGGAGACGCAAACGATTCCACGACTCTGGATTCTTTCATCCCAGAGACTAGTAAGTGTGCGAGCATGAAGACCTTAATCATCAAACAATGTGATCAGAAACATTGTTAGCTTAGCCTGTTAGCTTTCATTTAAACGCTCTAACCAGTGGAACAGTCCAGTGTGTGTGTGTGTGTGTGTTGATCTAGTGTGAGGACCACAGCTCCTGACCACACATCCATCTTTGACTTCTTATCTTTCAGGCCTCTAATGTTTCTGCCCCCCCCCCACCACCCCCCTCTCTGTCTCATAATCACCACCCCCACCTTTGTACCACAGATTGAGTACCACAGTGATGACATCATCAAAGACACTTTGAAGCTCTCTTTGGTGGAGGTCCAGGAAACTACAACAGCAGCTTTGGTCAAAGCTTCTTCCAACGTCTCTCTGTCATCATCATGTCCTCCCCCCCCCCCCCCCCCCCACACCACCCCCACCCCCCATCCTCACATATCTACCACAGCCTCTCCTGAGGAGCTGTAGCTCTGCTTCACTATCCTCGTCCACAGCTCTATAGATCTATAGATCAACAGATGTTTCCCTGTGTACTCAGTGTGTGAGTGTGAACATAACCTTTCATCTCTTCTATCTTTACTTCTTGATTTTGAAACAAGTTGTAAGTATTTTTCTCTTTTTTTGTTTTTTTCTTTCTCGATGTTAAAATACGACAGGATTTTGTCTTTTTTTTATTTATTTCCCCTCATTGAATCTGCACAGGTTGATATTAAGTGGAGCTAATTTACAACACACACTTTGTGTAAAGTTCAGGCAGAGAAAAGCAGGTTCACGCAGAGACCCAGACATACCACACATTTGTAACACAGTGAATGTTTAGTGTGACTGGGAAGGAAGTGATGGAGCTTTATCACACTGTTAAACTCTTTAAAAATATTATTGCTGGATAAGTTGACTTCATGTAAACGAGGACACCTTTAAGACAATAATGTAGTGAACAAGAACCAAAATGATCAAATATTTTATCATTATCTTTATTTACAATCTGATTTATAGAGCAGTATTTTTTTTCGACCCAATATACACACACATTTCTCTCAATGGCAATGTATTTTTTAAATTGGAATTAAAGCAACAAATAACTTCTTTGAAATAGAAATATTAATGTGTAGCTTTGCTGCATCAGAGTTCAGAGGGTTAAGCCCATGTGCAGGGTTTACATGTTCTCCCTGGGTTTCCTCCTTTTGTTCATTGTTTGTGTGTTTGTGTTGGTCACTGTGTGTGAAAGTCACAGCAAAACCTTTAAAACTACAGTAATTATTCAACAAACTAAAGTAAAAACAGTTTTAAAAGCTTCATAATGTGGTTTATATAAGAATATGTTCCAGATGTGATATCACCTGCTTATAAAAGTTGTTATAAAGTTTATTTGTTCCCCGTGTTTTTGAGCTGTTTCTGTGTAATGAGTCAGACAGCACGAGCTTTAAATACGTAAACTATAAACGAGCACTGACGTTAACTACAAATCTAACCATGAGGCCTTAAAGCAGAATCCACTGCTTTGAAAAGAGGAAGCGTGTGTGTGTGTGTGTGTGTGTGTGTGTGTGTGTGTGTGTGTGTGTGTGTGTGTGTGTGTGTGTGTGTGTGTGTGTGTGTGTGTGTGTGTGTGTGTGTGTGTGTGTGTGTGTGTGTGTGTGTGTGTGTGTGTGTGTGTGTGTGTGTGTGTGTGTGTGTGTGTGTGTGTGTGTGTGTTGTCATGCCCCCCTGATTTTAACCTTTGTGTGAGGTTGCACACTCGTGTACATAAACGTTATAAATGTTATGAAGGAGCGACAGGTGTGAAAGTAACAAAAGCTTCTCATTAATGATTAAGATCATCTTTAGGGTGAAATAACGAGTGTTGGCGTTAACAGAACTAAAGATAAACGTGCTCTGCTCACACTGAAGTCTGGGAGTGTTTGAACTGAGCGATGCTAATGCTAATGTCATCTTTAGAAATGTCAGACTTTTCTGCAGCTGCAGAGCATGTGGAAGGGATTTTATTCATGCTTTGAATTTAATATTTTGGAAGTGTTTATTGTGCTCATTTCTTCATTAGTGATGTGATTATTAAACTTGAATAAAGAGACGTGAATCTCTGTTTTGCTCCGTCTGCGTTTGTTTTCAACACGAACGTAAAATGGAAATGTAACAGAAAACATGTTCTCTACATCAAAGGACTCAAGTGTAGCTCAATCCTAAGATAACAAAAGGATTTATTTTATTTTTTACTTTAAAGTGTCAAAGAATCAAAGTATTTATTCACAAACAAGAAGAGAAAAGATTTCCACTCGTTCCACAGCCATTTTTCAAACTATTTTCATCTTCCAGAAACAACAACAGCGTTTAAAGTAGATGGACCTTATTAAAGGACTAGATGTTGTTGATCAAAAACAGGAGGAGGAGGAGGGCGTGTCCAGTCCAGACTAAAAGCCAGCTGTAGGTTCACGTGGTTCAACAGTTCAAAGCTTGTTGTAATTCCAGCAACATTCGTTTTGAACAATGTGTTAAATTTTCATTTATTCAGACAAATGTTCCTCAGAAAATCCACTTTGATCTGACAATGTCAGGCTGACATGTTTTGACTGACAACTCTGAGGCGTTTGCTGGTTGCTTTGATGTTTCCTTTGAAGTTTGAATAATATGTTAATGTGATAAGGTTTCAAATTAAACATATTCAAAAAAAAAAGACTCATGAAAATTATTATGCTGGAATTACTACATGGAAGTCAAGGCAACATCAAAGCAATCAGCAGAAGCCTCTGGCGAAGACTGGCAGTTGTAAGTCGAAACATGTCAAAAGATCAAAGCGGATTTCCTAAGGAACAGCTGTGTAAATAAATGAAACCTTAACATATTATTCAAAGCTTGTTGGTTTTTTTTTTGAGCTCTTTCCTTAAATATTCTCTAGATATCGCCCCACAAACTCTGCTGTGAAGATTCCTTTTATGTTCCTCCATCTTTGCTCCCATTGGTCACCCCAGGCTTTGAATGTAAGGATCTTCATAGTAACCTTCCTCCTCCTCCTCCTCTCTCTCTTGTCTCTGGTCATTGAACCTGAACGTCTGGGTCGTAGGTCGCACCGTGGGCTCCTCGTCTCCATGGAGACGTTGATGTCTGTAGTCGTGGAAAAGTTTGTACCACGAAGGTCCTTTGATGGCAAATACGATAATCAAACACGTGACCAGAGCCAGGACCGCCACGCTGGCTGTGAACCTCCACGTCTTACTGCTGCGTTCAGGCGTCTGATCTGTTGGTAGGACAAGATTCACTTGTGATTAGAGTGAGTGAGTGATGGAGGAGAAAACATCTGGCGTTTCTACTGGACCTTCACTGGTGCTCAGGTTCAGTCCTGGAGGATCTGAGATGTGGATTAGAGCCACTGATGGCGGTGGGGTTAGTTGAACATCCAGTGGAGACTCACAGAGAAGCTTCAGTCCCTCTGAGGAACCACAAAACAATCATAAATCAATTATAACAATGGTAAAATGCTATGCTAACGTTAGCTGTGATGAACTCACCAAACCTCTGCAGTGAAGCACAGGAGCAGTTCCAGGGGTTTCCTCTGAGGTTCAACATCTGTAGGACACGAAATGTCATCCATGGAGTTTCAAATTTGATCTGATCTATGTGTGAGTTACTGATCTCTCTCTTTAATTTACACCAGTGTTCCACTCATTCTGTATTTTTCTTGGTACAAAGTGATCTAGTTCCTTTGCTATTTTTATTTCAGTTATAACTTCTGACATAGATTGTAGAGCAGCTTCGTCCAGACCAGTGGTTCTCAACCTTTTCATCCCACAACCCCCAAAATAAAGGTTCCAGAGAGCGGGGACCCCCACTGTAGCTGAAGGTGGTTGAACACAGACATGAACATTGAAGAACAGTCATGTGGAGACAGGGTCATCTATAAGGGGGGATAAAGGGGAGAGATTTTTGGGGTTCGTTCATAATGTCAGCAAAATGATGGTTCATTGTTCTATGAATCTGTGATAACCACATTTATTTATTCATCTGAATAATATCCACTGTCCATCTTAAAGATGGAAATCCTTGTTTTAATCACAAATAAAATGGGTTCTAAGTGAGCAAAAATGGTGGAAAAGGTGTTGAAAGGGGATTTTAAAAACCACATAAATTGGTTAAAAGTTATGAACTAAGAAAACGTGGTAAAAGGGTTCAAAGTGTCAATATTGAAACAATTACTTTGAGCTGGCAAATAATGGGCATGGCAAATGGTGAATGTGGTTAAATTGGCAAAAATAATCATGAAATATGGTAAAGAGGTTAAAAGTGACAATAATGGGTTAATATATGTGACATTAGGTGGAAAAGTGGTGGAAAGGGTTTATAAGTGCTGAAAATGTCTTGAAAGTGGGGAAAATGTGCTGAAAAGGCATTGAAATGTAATGACATGTCAGAAATCGGAGTAATGTAACAAAAATGCATTAAAAGAAGCAAAAATATGGAAATAAAAATAGGTTGAAATCTGGTGAGTTTGGTGTAGTTGCAGAAAAATAATAATGCACTGGATTTCAAACAGCACTTTATCAAAGACACAAAGTGTTTTACAGAATTAAGACATTATTCTTTCATGCCACACTTAGTGGTGGTAAGCTACAACTCTAGCCACACTTGTCCTGGGGCAGTCTGACGGGAGCGGGGCTGCCATAGTGCGCCATCGGCCCCACCAACACTCACTCACACACCACATTCATACTCGGCAATGTGGGTGAAATGCCTTGCCCAAGTACACATTGACAGATACTACTGGAGTGACTGTCCCCCACTGTGGCACCTGGAATTCTCAGTGATCTCCATCCAACTTCTAACCAGGCCCAGACCTGCTTAGCTTCATGGATCTATCAAGATCGGGCAATAACAGGCTGGTATGGCCACATAGAATAAGGGTAAATATTGTTCAAAAATATATAGTCCCTTGAAGACATCTGGCGACCCCCTCCCAGTGTTAAGCAACCCCAAGGTTAAGAACCCCTGGTCCAGAGAAGGCTGGTTTTACCTGTAGGTCATTGAATGTCTCATTCAGCTCTGCAGGTAGACAGGTTAGTTTGTTATGGGACAGATCCAACATGGTCAGATGCTCCAGACCATAAAATGCCTGTGGGTGGAGCCTAACGGAGACCAATAGAAACACAGAGATGGACTAAGAAGCAGTGACTTATGTCGTCACTCCTCTACAGTCTCATATAGTGCGTGTGTCCTCTACCTGCTGATGTTGTTCCTGGACAGAGACAACAGTCTGAGCTTTTTGACCATGGTGAAGAACTTTTCTGGTACTTCACTCACCAGGTTCTGATCCAAGTGGAGTTCTTCCAGTGTGGGATAGCTGGAGAGTACACGTTTGTCCAAACCAGTCAAAGTGATCTGGTTCCCATTAAGAACCAGTTTGGTAACCATGGAGTTGTTGGTGTTGAAGGGGATGGACCGTAGAAGGTCATTGGTTTGGTTTATCACCATCTGATCAATGAAGATAAATCACAGTCAGCACACATGGACAATCACAGCAGATCAATCCAACTAATCGTCTCTCACTGGTTGGTTCTGCTCCCCAGTGTCAGTAGTGTTTCCAATCACTGGTTCCAGTTCCAGTAGAAGTACAGACAGGAACAGGAAGTTCAGCAAATGCTTCTCCATCATCTCAACATGGGGAGAAACACAAACACTTCAGCTCTTCATCTGTTACATTTGTAGGGAAGACAAATCATCACTGTATGTTATTGAGAACCACCAGTTCTCAACCTTGGGGCCAGGACCCCATTTAAGGTCGTGAGACACTGGGAGAGGGTCACCAGATGCCTTCATGAAACTAAGAATATTTTCTCAACAAATTAAGCCTATTTTTACCCTTTTTCTGAAGCTACACCAAACTTGCCATATTTTAACCTATTTTCATCACTTTCTATTGCCATATTTTTACCTCTGTCACTTTTAACCTCTTTTCACCATATTTCATGATTATTTTTTGCCAATTTAACCGCATTCACCATTTGTCATGTCCATTATTTGCCAATTTAAACTAATTGTTCCTACTTTTGAATGCTTTTTTTTTTTTTTTTTTTTTACCACCTTTTCTGTCTTTTTTGACCACTCTAATTTGCAACTTTCAACCAATTTCAGTGGTTTTTAAAATTTTGCCACCATTTTTGGTCAATTTGAACCCATTTTATTTGTCATTAAAACAAGGATATCCATCTTTAAGATGACTATAATAATAATAATAATAAACGTTCCTGGATAACAGTGGATATTATTCAGATGAATAAATAAATGTGATTATCACAGATTCGTCAAACAATGGACCATCATTTAATCTCTCCCCTTTATCCCCCCTTATAGATGACCCTGTCTCCACATGACTGTTCTTCAGTGTTCATGTCTGTGTTTAACCACCTTCAGCTACAGTGGGGATCCCCACTTTCTGGAACCTTTATTTTGGGGATCACGGGCTGAACAGGTTGAGAACCACTGACATACAGTATATGTAATTATTACTTTCTCAGCTCTTACACCAGCAGGTAGGATGTGAACGTGAAGCACTAAACATGTAGGAACATGTAACTGTGATTAACAAGTATTTAACAATCTGATCTTTTTAAATTAAACAAGCTACCCTGGACTCAGACTGTCAGCCTTTAAAATTCTATAAAATCTGGACACATTTGTTGTTAAAGTAAGAAATGAAGAGTCTTACCTTCACTTCTCGTCTGTCTTGTAATCTCTGTCACGTGCAGCACAGAACATGACCCTTGGCCCTTGTAAAAACCTGAGACTTGTTCTGCATCATAGCAGCACTAACCACTGATGATTCCATTAAAGTGACTTCAGTTTTCTATGACAAGTTATTATCTTGACTTGGAAACATTTCTAAATACTTAAACAGTGACAGACATTCCCTCATTTATTATCATTGTAAATGAAAGTGTCTATATTCTATGGGTCAGATTAAAGTAAAACACTATTTAATCTGCTTTGAAGTGACAACTCTGTGCAGAAACAGTACAACATGTGTTCTTATAACGTTCCATCTTATTTAAGAAGGAAACTGAGGATGATAAACATTTTCATTTTCAGAATCTTTTAATAGATTTTTAAAAGACACCAAACTGATAAAAAAAATATTGTTTTATAATTCATTTACATTTTTTATTTAATTGAATTGTCAATATTTTTATTTTATTTCATTTTATTTTTTTTACTCTATCTTTCACAATAAGTGGCGCTAATGCGCGCTTAGTGTTGTTGCCGACCGCCAATAACCATCATAGAAGAAAAAAAAAGTAGTTTTTTTCTGACCACTAGAGGCAGTAGGTCTATATCTACGAGGGGCTGATACCGCTCTGTAACATACCAACGAAGAAGAAGCAGCTGCTTGGCTCACCATGGTAACAAACGTGAGTTGTTGCACACATCGAGCTAGCATGATTTGTCCTCATTAATTATAGTTTTTTTTAGCTGAAAACAAACATTTCAGCGTTTTTTCTTTGGTAGAACGGAGATGTAAACTAGTTACGAGCTGTTTGGAGTCGTTTGGAGCGAAGAGGCCGAGCTTTAATCACTGAGCAGCGGGTAATGACACAGGTGTGCTAATTATAACCACCGAGCGAGAGAGACAAACACACCGCTGGGTGAGAGACACACACACACACGAACATAATAACATGTTTATTAACCATGGTTGGTATTGAAAAATGAAAGGACTCCATAGTAACTTTTGGATTTTTTTTTCGCGTCTGTTCCTTAAAATCAAACTGTGACAACAACATAATTAAAACTATTTCGGGAAAAAATGGAGGGAAATTAAGAGGGAAAACAAATGAACGACTTTTAACACAGAAGGGCAAAACACGTGACTGTATTTATTTGATCTTATTGTGTCACATGATCAACATTCATGTCAGCATTAGAGTAATGACCAACCAGAGCATTAACAGAGGAAACCACAAAGGAACTATCATTTTCATTTTTTAAAAAAAATTATTTTTGTGTAGTTTTGGAGTCATTTTGAGTATTTTTTTTATGATGTGTGTGTATTTCAAAAGAAAAGGCTCAGTGTTACTTTTTTATTGATCATGAACAAACATCTTTCTATTACATTTTATTTTCTCAGATGTTTTTATTGATTTTCATAATTTCTGTTGTCATCACTGCAAGCTCTCAAAGGGGTTTTAAAGCTGTCAGATTAGTATTAGAATATAGTAATATTATAAAGGCATGAAACAGTAAATAAAGAAGAAAAATCAACTTGGGGAGACATTTTTGATGCATGTTTTTCTCTTATTTGTGTGTTTTTGTATTATAATGGTGTCATTTTGTTGTCCTTTTGTCTATTTTGTGTGTTTTCGTTGGTTGTTTGTGTCATTTAGTATAGTTTTTCTCATTTTGTGTATTTTTCTTTGTCATTATCTGTGTGTTTTTGGAGTCATATTGCACATTAACTTTTGGGGTCCAAAGAATTAGACCAATGACTGAATGTCTGTTCTATAAAGAATTACCTCCATTTGTTGTATTGCAAATAAATAATAATTTTAATTGTAATTATATAGTTTTAATCATACAGCAGATAGTCTGGCTGTCATTACATTTTAAAAAAGGTGAAATGGCTTCACTATTGTACACTGGAGCATGCTTTAAAAACCTTATGTTGTGTGATTGTATTACATTATTAAAATATTAGAACAGTGCTGTAAACGCAGATAGATATGATTAATCTGCACGTAATACTTTGGTGCTGATTTGATATAAATTGTAATTCGATAGTAATGATTATTGTGATTTAAATCTTCTTATTTTCTATTTTAAAAAAAACAAAAGTAGTTCATTAACTTCTAGAAATGATTTGAGTCACGTTGATCACAGTCAGTCTGACATTTAATTACACTGCATGTGACAACACATGTAAAGTTAACACATGAACACACATGAGGAATAAATAAATACAGAAATGAAATTGATTCTGGGAGAAGTATCGATTTTTAAAAAGTGTTGAGATCACACAAGATTTCACATGAGATTTGACATTCAGCCGTTAGCTACACATGCTAAAGCTAACATTAGCCCACCTGTTCTACTGTGAAACATATGAAGGAAATGTGATATTGTCCCTAAATGTGAAGCTACATTCAGGGTCAGATTGAAATTTGTGCTTTATTTTTTATTTTATTTTAATAAAAACTAAGACAATAACAAAATATGTCATTTCTGTTACTGTTTCCATGATCACAGGATATCTGTGTCTCTACACTTAAGTAGTTTTTCATCAGAGCTTTTGTTAGCATTAGCATTCTGTTACACCTTCATTTTTCATGGTTGTAGCTTGTGTGACAGTAGAGTGAATGTACTTCCTGGTTCCAGTTGTCATGGCGACTCAGAGACCTCCCTCTGGAATGGGCCGACCAATGAGTCGCAGCGGCTCCGTGGTTCCTGGTACTGGGAGACTGCCCACTGCTGTCAGAGCTCCACCCACCGCCATCCGTGTGGGAACTGGGGTAAGACTTTAGTTCAATAAATAAAGCTTAATCATTCGAATCGATCGGTTTCATTGATGAGGCTAATGTTTCTGTTTAGTGATCACATAAACCTGACTGTGTGTTAACATCCATCAGATGGTTCCTGGTACTGGTTCTCATACTGGGATGAGGGCCAGCCTCCCCCCTGCCATTAAAGTGACAGACAGGCCTGTGACCCAGCAGGGTCTGAGTGGGATGAAGACCGCCATCAAAGGTCTGATACGAGCCCCCTGATTGGATAATATCATAACAATCTGGTCTGATGTTTGCTCTGTGGTGTCCTCTCACAGGTCCTCAGAGACAGATCCTGGACAAGTCCTACTACCTAGGCCTCCTCAGGTAACACACACACACACACACACACGCACAGTAGATCTACGTATGATAGTGAGAGATGATGGGGACCAGGGTTGGGGTTCATTACAGTTCTCAGTTACAACTCTTATAATTACGTTGACCAGCATTTTTACTATTATTATTTTCCCCTGAAAATTAATTACAATTACGTTCTGAACGACTAAAGTTCAATTACAATTAATCACATTTACTGAGCCTTTAATAAATAACATAACCTTCATCTTGTCTTAGCTTTCTGTTAGCATCACTAATGCTAATGGGTCAGTTTGACCCATGTCTTAAATCAGCTGTATAATACACTAATAAATATTATCTATCATCTAATTAGTTTCTCATCTATTGGTTACTTTGTTTGGCTTCCTAATCAATGAATATATTGGTATTAATATTTATGTTGTGGCCGTCTGAGCCTTCTGACAGGTAAAGTTGTTCTGAATCATATTTTAATAATTATTAACTACATACAACTATAACATGGTTCTCCAGGTTTGTGTTTAATGAAATTGTAAATGACAGTTTTTATAGAATGTTAATTACAATTACAATTAAAAAGTGAATTATCTGAACTGAATGACAATTCACTTATGATTACAACAGCAACAGAGTTTTTTTTAATTACATTTATAATTGTCATCCTTGTAATGAATTATGTCTACACTTATAATTGACTCTAACCCTGATAGAAACACACTGATTACTGCAGTGGATCATAGATGTTAGAATGATAGAATAATAATAATAATAATAATAATAATAATAATAATAATAATAATAATAATAATAATGATAATAATAGAATAGAATAGTTCCTAACTAAGCTTTATAAACAGTGATGTGATGACTGTTGTTTTTCTACCAGGAGTAAAATCACTGAGCTGAGCACAGAGACCAGTAAACTGCACCGAGAGATGGACACGTACAACCAGGAGAACTCAGTCTACCTGTCCTATGAGAAGAAGTGAGCACTGCTACTGGCCCACGTGTCAATCAATGGATCAAAATGATAACTGATCAATTATTTCCTCCTCCTCTCTCAGAGCTGAAGGCCTGGCAGCAGAGATCAAGGATCTACGTGGACAGCTCGCTGACCTGAACCTGGTGTGTCTCATTTCCCTGAAATGTTTTCTCTTTCATTTATTTATTTAGTACAAATGAAAAAAAACAAAAACATTAAAGATGCAAGGATGGAATGAAGCCCACAGGCCGTGTATAAGAGTTCCACCGCTGTCAATAAACACATAAAATTCTAAATAAAGGCTATCAAATAAACACAAATCAGGAGAAAAAAATGCACAAATCATCTTTGTTTATATTTAATTTTTCCTCAGATATCAAAGTTTAAAAAAAAAAAAATTATTAGTTTGAAAATCAAAAGGAAAATAAATACAAAATTATAATATGTACAGTATGTATACCAGGGTTGACTTTTTAATTGTAATTGGCATGGAAATTATATAAAAAACTGCCCCTAACAATTGAATTTAACGCAAAACTGGGGAACAATGTTATAGTTCTATGTCTCACGTAGTTAATAATGAATTTTCATAGCAAGTTTACCTCTCACTTCTCTTAAGGATCAATATAGCATTTGAAAAGGGCTCAGACGTCCACACTAATAATATTAATACCAATATATTCATTGATTAGGAAGCCTAACAAGGTAACCAATAGATGATAAACTAATTAGATGATAGATAATATTTATTAGTGTATTTTACAGCTGATTTAAGACATGGGTCAAACTGACCCGTTAGCATTAGAGATGCTAACAGAAAGCTAACACAAGAGGAAGGTTACGTTTAATAAGGGTTATTTATTAAAGGCTCAGTAATTGTAATTCATTGTAATTGAACTTCAGTAATTGAGGACGTAATTGTAATTTACTTTTAGGGGGAAAATAATAATTCTAATTTTACCTGTAATTGAAAAAAATTTTGGTAAATGTAATCATAGTTGAGTTTTAATCATACATGGATAATTAAAGATGTAATTGTAATTGTAAAATGTAATTGACCCCAACCCTGATGTATAATGTATATACACACATATATATATATATGTATTTATAAAAGGTGTAAAGATGTAAATATTGATTCAGTTTAAGAAAGTCCTTCATCATCACACTGTGACGTTAGCAGATCAACACCAGGCTATTGTTAGCTGAACATAGTTTAATGCTTGTGTTAATGATGTGTTGTTGTTGTGTGTCCAGCTGGTCGACAAATTGAACACCAACACAGAGATGGAGGAGATGACCAACGACTACAACATAGTACGTCCTCTCTAATGTTAACGTTATCATGTTATGTGCTTGAACACATAATGAAGCTGTTTTCTCTGCAGCTGAAGAATCAGAACGACAACGAGGCTGAAAGCATCGACTCCATCTTTACAGAGAGAAGAGAGTGAGTAAAAAACACAGCTTTACCAAACATTATAAACACTAAGATTAATAATGTGTTTCACTAGATGGACAAACACTATGTGCTGCTTCATTGTAAAATAGAAGTTTAATTATAAAACACTGTGTTCAGTAGTATTTTTTTACATTTCTCTTTTATTCAACTTTAAATCTGGACAAACTGGTGAAAAAGTGTGCAAAAGTTAATTTATTTTAGTTATTCAACTTAAAAGGTGAAACTAATTTTATTATACAGTATAAACTCATTACATACTTCAAGCCTTTGTTTGTTATAATTTTGATGATTATTTTTTACACAGAAACATTTCACCCATATTAATTTAGATCTTGTGAAGAAAACTGTTTGTAACTTATGTAGGCGCTAGTGAAGACTAATGGGAATCCTGTTTTAATAATTAAAAATAAATAATAAACATCTTGTGAAAACCCCAAATTTAAAATGTCAGAAAATTTGAATATTAAATAAAAAAATGAATAAAAAAGTATTTTAAATACAGAAAGGTCAGCCCCTCTGAAAAATCTAACCATGCATATGTACTTGGTATTCAGTTTGTATGAGTTACTGCCTTAATGTAGCGTAGCATGGATGCTAATAGCCTGTAGCACACATCAGGTGTTTTAGAACACCAGCACTGTATTGTTCACTCTCATATCTCTCATGGTGATACCAATATTAACATTTATTTAGATTTTTAATTTGGGGTTTTCATAAACATTAATTATAACAAATAAAACCTTGAAATATCTCACTGCATATTAATTAATCTATATAATGTGTTAGTTTCACCTTTTAAGTGGAATTACTGAAATAAATGTACTTTTGCATAATAATGTAGTTTTTTAGTTTCAGCTGTTCTTACTCTTTTGATACGATATCGATATTGAAACCTTGAGTATTGACTGATTTTGATCCAAAACGATATCTGCACAGATCATACATTCTTTTATGGCTTATTTTGTGAAAAGTTATAAAAGACATGATTAGAACAATAGTCAGCAACAACAGGAATGAGAAAAACTGAGTTTTTGGTGGCTGACCAAATACTTTTTTGACCCACTGTGTATAAGGTGAGTGTGTTCTTCTGTGTGTTTGTGTGTGTTGTGTAGGAGAGAGGAAGCAGTCAGATCCATAGAGGAGAGGATCAGGAGAGAGAGAAGTAGAGCTGATGAGGTGATCAATACCATGCCTCAGAGTAAACAGGAGAAATACTTCACTATGACTGCAGCCAATGAGGAGCTGCTACAGGTAGGACCATCACTGTGAGCTCTATGAGAAGGACTCTATGATCAATAACTGTATGTGTGTGTGTGTGTGTGTGTAGGCGCTGAGTGTCCTCCATGAGGAGCTGGATGTGCTGATCTCCAGGAAGGAGGACTACGAAGCAGTGAGTTTAAACAGAGCTGAGTCTTCATCAGCAGCTGGTCGTTTAATTCATAACTCCTCCTCTTCCTCACAGGAGATGATCCACTCACACATGAAACAGGAAGCGGTTCGACTCCACAGGATCATCACAGAGATGGAGGCAAAGAGAGATGCTCTGCTGGACGAGGACAAGAGGATGTGTTCACCTGAGGAGGAGAGAGAGAAGCTGTTCCAGCAGGTTCAGGAACACACACACTAGTTTTAGTTTGAGTTAAATATTGATCCTGAGTCGACCTGTTAGCACTCATTAATCATAGACGTGTTAAATAAACACCTGCAATCACAGAGGGCTTTGTTATATAGATCTAAAGCACATAGAACCAACATGTCCACTGTGTTTAGAAGCTCCCTCCAAAGGAAGAACAGCTCTATATGTTAGAGGATTATATTTATAGTCATCAAACGTTACAGTCAAAGCAGTGATTATTATGGTTTTTAATCAAATAATGAGATGTGGATCATTTAGCAGCTTTTTTTAGTGCAAATGACAACTTGTGCTGCTTTGGGTTGCTCTAAAAATCTGTGAAAGTTGGAAAAAGTTGATGTAAACCTCTTTGGTTTACAGAGTGATGATAAACAAAATCCGTGAGCCAAAAAAATTGTGATTGCAGAGTTGGAACTGTCGCCCCCTGCAGTCTCAGATTTTTTTTGGGTCACAGATTTTATCAAATTTCAGTAAACAAGAGGTTTACATCAACTTTTTTAACTTATACAGATTTTTAGAGCAACTCAAAGCAGCACAAGTTGTCATTTGGACTAAAAAAAGCTGCTAAATGATCCTGAATGCCTCACCTCATATAGAACTCAATGAACTGAAAGGGGCGATTTGCGTCATCAATGATGTCATTTCAACATGACGGTGCACAGGCTCCCCTAAACGGTCAACTCGTCCCATTTTTAAAAGTTAATCAAATAAATATGGTGCAATATAATATGTTTTGCTAGGCATACTGTAGATCTACTAATAAGGACATTTCTAAGGTTTTAGGCCACATTTGTAAAAACAGTGGAGGATCCCTTTAACACATGAGGAACAAAACATGATCAATTGACAAATTTCATTTAAATCACCATTTAGTGATATTTATTTACAACTAATGGACTCAATAAAGATAGATTGGAAATGTCAGGACTACTTATACTTCCTTAGATGCAGTCAGTACATACAGGGTAGTTATATTTAGTAATAATGGGTCACTATCACTACCGTTAAATGTGTTTCTGTAGGAAAAAGCAGGCTTTGAAACAGGAGAACATCCTTATAAACATCAGAGAAGATGATGAAGCTACAGAATCCAACACACTTTGATAAACACAACTTTATTAAATAATGTAAATATGTTTAATTGGTGAAAATCACCCACACACAGCCTGATATTATTATTATATGTAGATTATTTATTAAAGCTAGATCCCTGAGTATAGGTTAGTGTTCTTTATCTGAACTCTGTGTGTCTCAGGTGAAGGAGGACAACCAGGAGATTGCCAGCATGGACAGACAGTAAGACTGTGATCTACAGACTGAGGGGGCGGGGCCTGTGCTTCCTATCTGATTGTGGTGTGTGTGTGTGTAGGATTTCAGAGCTCAGGGACAGGAGCAGACAGGTCTCAGAGGACATCAGACATGTGGACCAGGACTCAGAGGCAGCTCAGGGTAAACACACACACACATTTTATCTATTGATCTGATTCACTGTTAATCACTCATATTAATCTTTATTTTACCAGGGGAAACTCAACAGAAATACAAGGAGCTGAAGAAGAAAGAGGAAGAGATCGACCGTAAGCTAATGTTATGCTAATGTAGCTACACAACAAAACATCCTCCAACAGTGAGTTTGTGTGTGTGTGTGTCAGGGTTCCTGGGTTCCTTTGATGAGTCCAAAGCGGAGGAGGATCTGAAGATGAGCCAGTGTGAGGAGAACATTGTGTCTCTGTTGGAGCTCTGCAGCAGGGTGAGGAGCAGCTTTATCTGCAGTTGAAAGGACTTCTGGGTAATAACTAGTGTGTGTGTGTGTGTGTGTGTGTGTAGAACATGGTGCGGCTGAGTCAGGTGGACAGTGTAACAGCCAATGAGCTGAGGAGCATGCAGGAGGTTCTGATCAGCAAAGAGACCGAGGTGTTCCAGTCTGAGAGTACCACCAAGGGACTGTCTGCAGGTTAGTACACACACACACACACTCTCCATCATCCATCAGACTCATTAATGTGATTGTATCTGAAGGTCACATGATCAGCATTAGAACAACCAGAGGTAGAGTAGACAACATTTGTACTAAAAGTACTGTAATCCAGTGGCTCTCAAACTTTTTTTTGGGTGTTCCCGACTTTGAACAAAGGTGAACTTCAAAGCCCCCCGTGCTTCCATCCCCCCCAAATAATTCTAACAAATAACACATTTTCAAATGTATTGAACTCACAGGAAACAGTAACATCATATTTCATAATAAATAAGAAACTAAATTAAACTAATCAAATATAAAAGTGCAGCAGTCAAAAATTAACCCTAAAGATACGGTAGGTAGTTTTCTCCAGATACACTTTTTAAGTTTTTGGTTGAAATTGTCTTTATGTCCTGACAGAAATTAAGATCTTATGTTCTCTGAAAAAGGAACGAACAAAATCCATCATCTGTAGCAGCTGTAAACCTGTGGTGGTACATGCGGAGCCCTCGGAGGATGCTACATTCAAAATCATGCTAGTTTTTGAAAATTACATACCCTGCCTTTAAGTCAGCTATTGAAAGGTTGTTTATTTATTGTTCTGCTTATTGTGAAGAACATGCTGACGTAAACCTTTTACGCTTTGGTTCCACATTACATTTAGTTCTAAGTTTAGTTGAATTTCTGCTACATTTTTTTTAAAACAAGTTAAACGTTTTATCATACGTCATATATCAGAATGATCATTGGGTTCTCTGTTTTCTATTAAAATGAACTATTTTTATCATGATACTAGGACTTTAAGAAGATTAGCATTAAATTTAAAATGTCCTGTTTGTTGCGCCCCACACTGTGAGAAGTGTTGACTTAAAGGGGACATATCATAGTTTTAAATCCTTTCTTTTTACATATAAATCATACAGTTGTGGTCTATATAAAGCGGAACTGCAATGCTTGGGTCTGAATTCCTCATTATTATAGCTCCACCCCTTTTCTGATGTGCTTCTGAGAGCAACTCGTTTTGGTGCGGTCTCTTTAAATGCAAATGAGACACTCCATACCCCGCCCCCTCCTCAGGTGACACTCGGTTCAACTCCACCCTGTTCGGCCATTTTTGTAGTTTGATAGAAGAGATACGGCTATGTAGCGGCGCATTAACTTTTTATTCACACGTTATTTACAAAATGTCAACAAAGGAAGACTTGTCCATCCAGCCTTACATGTTTGAGCCAGAGTCTGACCCAGCTGAAAATGATGATGAACCTGCAGAACCCTAACAAGTGAGCTAACACAAGCACCAAGCTAACGTCACGAAATGCATTTTAATACAGTCTTTTCGAGACAAAAACGGCAAAATGAAATGACTAATGAAAACTTTAGACTTAAATTAAACCACGTAGACCATATCATCAAGGATCTAAAACGAACACACAGCGCTAACATATGAAGACGGTGCAACTGCTAATGCTAACAAAACAATGACAGGGACGTCTTATCATCACACTTTTTAGCGTTATTTACAGCTTACCGAAGTGCTCTGTTCATTGTCTCCAAAGATAGACGGAATTGAACCCTCAATCAGACAAAGTCTTTCGGCAAATCCTTCTTTATACTGGCGGAGGTTGATGAAGCAGTCATCCTTGAAGTGATTTACGCACACAAAAATGACCTTACCCACAGATGTGGGTACATTTCAGTGAAAAATAAAACTCAACCAGGCGCTTTGAAAAGGTTCTGATGCTGGGAGACGGTGTAATGAAGCGTGTGGGTTACTACATCCAACAACCCAACATTTTGATTTTTCCTCTCGTAACTTCGGCATCCTTGAGCTTGGACTACAAAATAAAAGCGAGAAATAAAAATGGCAGATTGCTCGAAGTGTTGGACCTGGAGTTGATGTACTAATTTGGCAGTTCCGCTGCAAATACTGTGATGTAATAGTTCAAAAAACGTAATAGAGAATAGAAAAATCGAAACAGATTGAAAAATGTGACCAAAACAGAATATAAAGATATCAACGGAGCACCTGAAGAAACTAATTAGATTTTTTCTGTACTTCTAAACACTCTAAATATACAACAAAATGCATTTATGGGCTAAAAAAGTGGATTTAGCATGATATGTCCCCTTTAAAGTAACAACTCAAAATTAAAAACTAGTTCTCCGCATAACTACCCAAGTAAGAATAATTATTTATTTATTTATTATTATTCAGTGAAAAAAAACGACTTAAATACTAAGTTAGTGGGAGTAACTTCTGATTTGTTTGGATGTGCTATTTTAGATATTAACAATATGACTTTCACTAAAAGAATAACAATTTTCCGTAGTTTGTAAAGAGAACGTGGATTAAATAAATGTGAGCTGTACGTCATTGTTTCCACCGTATTTAATTTAAATGAGTCACTTTTCTTCTACACGTGTAGGAGGAGGCCGTATGTGTGGTCATGTGACTACGCCTGACATCTCCAACAAATCGGTCGTGCGAGCAGTGATAGATAAAAATAAAAGTACTCAGTGGAATTTAACTCAATATTAGTTAAAGTAGCGTTTGTTCTTCACAAAAATGTTTAAGGAAAAGTAAAAAAAAAAAAAAAGTATGTTACATTAAAACTATTCTGACAAGTACAATTTATTCTAAAAGTTACCCAGGTGTATTGACTGCAAAGCATCTTATAAACGGTCTTACAAATGACGGCACCCTCTGACTAGCTCGTTACTACCCACCGCTAACGACCAATCTGCACAGGAAACAACAAAGGCTTTGTGTGGTTTTGGTTGTTATTGTGTATATTTTTCTATTGTTTGTAGTTTTCTTGGGTGTCATTTGTGTTTTTTATAGTGGTCTTATGTAGTTGTGTCTGATTGTGTAGTCCTTTTGTGTATTTCTGGTCTCCATCGTGCTGTATCAGTAACACATTTAGAACGTGTGTGTGTCAGAGCTCCAGCGTCTGCAGCAGGACCTGGAGAAGGTGCAGCTGTTGGAGGGAAAGATCACAGGAGAGAGGAGCAGTCTGAAGGAACGTCTGAGGTCTATGGAGTCAGAACTGATGACCTATAGAGACCTGGACCTGCTGAAGACCACCGCCCAGAACAGGAAGGAGGTGAACTAGTGGTTCCTCCTCAGTGGGAGGATCATCTCTGACACACTTTATTCATGTACACGTTTGTTTATCAGAGGCTGGAGGAGGACCTGGTGTCACTGAGTCAGAGAGGAGAAACATTCAAACACCTGCTGGACCAGGAGAACCAGAGATATGAAGATCTGAGGAGGAAACTGGAGGAAAACGAGACTCACGTAGAGGTGAGAGTCCATGTCTCAATGAGTATATACTATAGTATGGTTAGGATGATGAGCGTTCCCACTGAAGTTTCCCAAGATGCATTTGGAACCTACAGCGTTAAAAACCTGAATCACACTGAGACTAAATATCTCTGTTGATTTTTCATGATCCATAAAACTCACGTAGACAAATTTCATTCACACATTTTCAGAGACCCTCCAATGGTCTACTGACTAAACTTCCTGTTCACTTCAAAATAAGAGCCCTATTTACAAAAGAATTAAAAAAAAAAAAAAGAAGAAAATTAAACTAATGGAAGACAAGAAGAAAGGCTTTTATTTTGAAAAGAGGATGTTTGATTTTAAGCTTGCAGCCAGTCCCAGGACCATTTTACATTCAGCTCCCAATGCATCATGGGACAGATGAATATGACTAGTGTGCCCACCGTGCATACTTAAAAAATGTCCCCATATAGTATACATCCTGGTAAGTCTCACATACTCAATCTATTCATACGTCACACTTTGTATGAGTAGTACGTTAGTGCACACTAGTCATACTCAACCGTCCCATGATGTATTGGGAGCTGAATGTAAAATGGTCCTGGGACGTGCTTGAAGGTAAAAAGCAAACATCCTCTTTTCAAAATAAAAGCCTTTCTTCTTGTCTTCAATTCGTTTTTTTTTTTTTTTACTTTTTTGTAAATAGGGCTCATATTTTATGGATAAATGAGCACATGTTGATTCTACTTTAAAAGTTCTGAAAACATTTGAAGTTATAAAGTAAAGGTGGAGAATCAACAGATATTTAGCTTTAGTGTATTCAGGTTTTTAACACTGTAGGTTCCAAATGCATCTTGGGAAACATACTTCAGTGGGAACGCTAACGTGCGTCTCTGTGCTAACCTCAGCTCACCAACCTGGAGAGGAAGTGGCAACATCTGGAGCAGAACAACTTTGTGATGAGAGAGTGTATCCTTCTAGACCAGAACCAGGTTTGATCATCTATTCATGGTGGTGTTCATGTTTCATCTTTAACTCCGTCCTCAGTCATTGCCTCTAAATCCCAGGAGAGTGATTACGCTTCAGTGGCTAAACATGTGTATGAGCAGCTGTTAGCTCACAACAGGAGTCTGATAGAGGCTCTGCTGAACAAGACTTAGATTATGTTTCTAATAATAATAAATACAATCATGACCAAAAACAACGTCTGACAACATTTCTGTAATTATTGCTTTTAATTGAAAGCAAAATCAATTCAGTCGTTTGCAAACAATTGTAAATATAAATGTTTAACTTTCCAGAGTAGAGTCACTGTGTGGATTATTTAACGTGTTCTAATCCCACAGGAAAAAGTTTGATCATCAATTTAATATTAACCACAGTTCAGCTTTACTAGTATCACATTAGGAGTAAATGTACTTTAGTTTATTAGTAGACTTGAACTTATTAGTACTATTAGTACGCTTTGTGCTAATAAGGCACTGGAACTGAAAATTCAGGCTTTTCATTGATTTTACCTAATATTCCAACCAATCAGGGTGCTGCATTTGGTTCTAATCCCTCCTACTTTATTTATTACTCGTTTGAGTTACTAGCAGTTGATTTTTGCACACAAAACTTTTAGTTGTAAAACTAGTATTTTGTTTAATCATAGAAATATTATTAGTAGACAAGTAATATTAGAACCAAATACAGCTCCCTGATTGGTTGAAAAATTACTTAAAAATCAATGAGAAGCCTGAATTTACAGTTTCAGTTCCCTTATTAGAAACCGTGTACGAGTATTACTAGTGACACTTGACTTTACTAGTAAACTAAAGTACATTTACTTCTAATATGATACTAGTAGAAATTTATTTAACTCCTCGTAAGGATTGTCAAGTCATGCACAGAATAAAAACCTTTCTCCAATTTTAAATAAACACAACGTGTGTATAGTTGGTAGCAGAGCGTTGAACAGGTTTATAAAACTTTATATTACTAAACTAAACACAGCAGAGAAATCAACATTAACGCGCAGAGCACTTTAGCATCCATGCTAACTCATTTAAAACCCATTTGATTTCTAATTCTTTGAACCACATTCAGACATTAAATTAGATCTGTGCAAACATTCGTCCTTTAAATTCTTCTTTAAGTTCTAAAAGTTAACTAATTCTTTAAAACATCAGCCAATGTTCTAAAATCATGTTCTCTATTCATTATTCTTCATGTATCAGTGCAGAAGCTTTAAACCAGTCTGTTTCAGTCGCTAATACTCACATGCAAAGCTTAGAGAGCAACATCTGTCCACAGATGTTAACTTCAGTCAGTGTTCTCTAGTGACTCTGAGAAGTGGGACACGATGTATTTTAAGTGGAACCCACCTGTAGAACAAACACAGACACATTAATAATACAACTTTAAAATGATTCTACAATTTATGGTCTTTTTTTTTAGCTAATATTAGAGTTATAACTTACAAATTGCAGTAAATCAAATAAGGCTTAGACAAGGAAAAATGCTTGAATAATTATTGTATTGTGTGTCAATCCTTCTATGTTAATTTGCTTTGATAATAACTTGTCATGTCAATAAAGCTGTTTTGAATTGGAAAATGCTGGATTTATTTTTCCAGAGATAGATCTGTAATAAAACCCTAAAAACTGGTTAAAATATGGTGTAAACTGAGCTGAAAATGAAGTAAGGCATAAGAATGGGCAAAAAATGTCAAACGCCTTAAAACAGAGGTAAGGCTGCAGTTCTCCTATCAGCCAGGCATCAGGGTGGATGATTCTGTCATCTACCTCTCTTACCTGGAGAGAGCTGGCAGCACTGTGAGGATCATGTTCTATGATTTCAACACCATACAGCTCATGCTTCTGAGGAACACACAGGAGTGGACCTGCTCCTCACATCGTGGCCTATGGATTATCTGCAGTACAGGGGCCCCACAGGGGACCGACTAGGCTCTCTTCACCCTGTACACTGCAGACTTCTCCCACAACAAGTCCAACATCACCTTCAGAAGTTCTCTGATGACTCTACCATTGTCAGCCTCATCACAGATGAGTGGGAGTTCAGAGAACTCATGGTGAGACCCACTGGTGAACATTCAGGGAAAGGACATTGAGATAGAGAACTCATAAGTACCTGGGTGTTGACCTGAATAATAAGCTGGACTGATCACACACACACTACAAGAGAGGCCAGAGCAGACTTCTCCTGCTGAGGAGACTTAAGTCCTCAGGAGTGCAGGGAGCACTCCTGAGGACCTTATGACTGCATCAGCTATCTTTTAAGGAGTGATCAACCAGCAAACTGGTGAAGGCCAGCTCTGCTCCCTGGACCCTGTTGAGGAGGTGGGAGACAGGAGGATGATGAAAAAGCTATCATCTATGATGAAGAACGTCTCCCACCCTCTGCATTGTCCTGTAACAGCACTGGGCAGCTCCTTTGGTGGCAGGCTTCACCACCCGTGGTATCTGAAGGAGAGACACCACAGGTCCTTCCTGCTACAGTCAGACTGATTAACCAAGCCTGCTCCCAGTAGATTAATAACACACCCACAAACCAGTCATATCACTCCTACCTCTAGTGAAATTATAAGATGTCATCACCCCCTGATATTATTTTAATTTGAGTTGCATTGCAATAATAATTTATGGGACCATTTGTGCAAAAACATGTACTGTGTGCATGATAGTGTTATACAGTTTATACAGACTTACATCTTGAATTTCAAGGCTCTTTTAAACTGTTATTTGATGCATATTTTAATCTTATTTAATTTTGCACTGTGTGACTTTCTTCTGCTTCGCTGCTGTAACACTGTAAATGTCTATTTGCGAGATAAAGGATTATCTTATCTTAAAAACGGGGCGAAAAGTTTTAAACGCCTCAAAACAAAGGTAAGGCATAAAAACGGGGCGAAAAATTTTTATACGCCTCAAAACAAAGGTAAGGCTATAGTAAGGAATAAAAATGGGCAAAGTTTTTTTTAAACGCCTCAAAACAAAGACGGGCGAAAAAACGTAAGGCATAGAAACGGGCAACAAAAGGTAAGGCTACAGTAGGGCAGAAAAATGGGCGAAAGATTTTTAAATGCCTCAAAACAAAGGTAAGGCATAAAAACAGGCAAAACATTTTTAAACGCCTCAAAACAAAAGTAAAGCATAAAAACGGGCGAAAAAAAGTAAGGCATAAAAAAGAAGATGCAGTAAAGTATGAAGCTCTGTGAGATGAGGTTACCTTGCTGTTTGGAGTCGATGGCGGGCTGGTTGCAGTCCTGTACGTAGTGTCCACTCCCTCCACAGTTACAACAGGACACGCTGCCGTTCTTTTTGTTGACTCCGCCTTTTCCTGAGGCCGCGGCTGCAGCCAGGAGCCTCCCTAAAGGGTTGGGGTACACGTGCTGGTACACACTGTGTGCTAGTCCCAGCTGCTGCTGCAGGCTGTAGCTGGCCACCATGTGTGGCGTCACCTCCGTCTGACACTGAGCATGAGTGTGAAGGTAAGTGGGCGGAGCCGACGGGAAGAAAGTGGGAGCTGGGGGAGGAGGCGGGGTGTGGGTGAGGTAACTGTTGCTGCACAGGCTGGTTAGCTGGAAGAGGGGAGGAGGAACACTGAACATCTGACAAGATGCTGTGGACATATGCTGGGGAGGGAAGAATGGTGCCGCATGGCACACCGACGCCACACTGCCACAGTTGTTATGGCAACCACAGGCTCCACATCCTCCCGCCTGCTGCTGGGCGTGCTGTAGGGGGGCGGGGGGACTTCCAGTGGATGGGCACTCACTTTGTCCTGTGCTGGAATCTGCAGAGGGTTCAGGAGACGGCGGGGCTGGGGGCGGGGCTTGTGGCAGGCTGTAGGCAGGAGGACCCTCCAGCACTCCTGAGTCTGGGCAGGGCTGCAGAGATCTAGGAGGCCCCTGGAAGCCTCTGATGATGGAAGAGTGAGGAGCAGCAGGAGCTCCGTCACCACGCCCCCCCGGGCTGTGATTGGTTGACAAAGT